>NW_027441233.1:0-129000 GCF_949628215.1 Phalacrocorax aristotelis | reverse complement strand
ACCGGATCTGCCCTCGGAACAGACTGGGGGTAAAACCCAGACCGGATCCGCACTCGGAATGGAATGGGGGTAAAACCCGGACTGGAAACGTCCTTGGAATTGACTGGGGGTAAAACACGGACCGGATCTGCACTCGGATTGGACTGGGGGTAAAACCCCGACCGGATCCACCCTTGGAATGGACTGGTGGTAAAACACGGACCGAACGCACCCTATGCATGGATGGGGGGTAAAACCTGGATCGATTCCACCCTCGGAATGGACTGCGGGTAAAACCCTGACCGGATCCACCTTCGGAATGGACTGGGGGTAAAACCCGGACCGGATCTACCCGGGAAATGGACTGGGGGTAAAAGCCGGACCGGATCCGCCCTCGGAATGGACCGGGGGTAAAACCCAGACCGGGTCCGACACCGGAATGGACTGGCGGTAAAACCCAGACTGGATCCGCCCTTGGAAAGGACTGGGGGTAAAACACGGACCGAACGCACCCTCAGCATGGACTGGGGGTAAAACCGGGATCGATTCCGCCCTCGGAATGGACTGGGGGTAAAACCCGGACCGGATCCACCCTCGGAATGGACTGGGGGTAAAACACGGGCTGGATCCACCCTCGGAATGGACTGGTGGTAAAACCCAGATCGATTCCGCCCTCGGAATGGACTGGTGGTAAAACCCAGACCGGATCCGCCCACAGAATAGACTGGCGGGGAAAACCCAGACCGGATCCGCCCTCGGAATGGACTGGGGGTGAAACCTGGACCGGATCCGCCCTCGGAATGAACTGGGGGTAAAACCCGGATAGATCTGTCCTGAGAATGGACTGAGGGTAAAACTCGGACTGAATCCGCCCTCAGAATGGACTGTGGTTAAAATCTGGACCAGATCCGTTCTGAGAATGGACTGGGGGTAAAACCCAGACTGGATCTGCCCTCGGAATGGACTGGGGGCAAAACCCGGACTGGATCCGCCCTCGGAATGGAATGGGGGTAAAACCTGGATCCCATCTGTCATGAGAATTGACTGGGCATAAAACTCGGACTGAATCCGCCCTCTAGAATGGACTGGCGTCCAGGTTAAAACCTGGCGTCCTGGTTAAAACTGGCGTTCAGGTTAAAACCTGGACTGGATCCGTCCTGAGAATGGACTGCGGGTAAAACCTGGACCAGATCCGCCCTTGGAATGGACTGGGGGTAAAACCCGGACCGGATGCGCCCTCGGAACGGACTGGGGGTAAAACACAGACTGGATCCACCCTTGGAATGGACTGGGGGTAAAACCTGGACCGGATCCACCCTCAGAATGGACTGGGGGTAAAACACGGGCTGGATCCACCCTCGGAATGGACTGGGGGTAAAACCCCGAGCGCATCTGCCCTCGGAATGGACTGGGGGTAAAACCCGGATCGATTCCGCCCTCGGAATAGACTGGGGGTCAAACCCGGATCTGATCCGCCCTCAGAAGTGACTGGGCATAAAATCCGGAACGGATCCGCCCGCAGAATTGACTGGCGTTAAAACCTGGAGGGGAGCCATCCGGGGAATTGACTGGGGGTAAAACCCAGACCGGATCCGCCCTCGGAATGGACTGGTGGTCAAACCCGGACTGGATCCACCTTCAGAATGGACTGGGGGTAAAACCCGGCCCATTTAGCCAGGATCCTTCCCAGTATCACACAGGCTTATATACAGTAGGGATAGTATGGGAATTACATGGTTTAAAATATAAATACAGAAATTAATGGATCCAAGTAACTCTTTCCCATGTACCACTTGAGGTTGGCAGGTATGGTGTCATCGGTTTTTTTATGAAGCATTCTTGAAAGTAATTCTGTCTGCCCAGCACCTATTAACTAGCTAACACAGACCCTCTCTCTGGTGTCTTTCTGTCAACTTAATAATCCACGCAGTGAAGCAGCACTTAATTGTCTTCCCAGAAGAAAGAAGTAATCTTTTCACCTACTACAGCTAATAAAATTTGAAGTTTAACCAGCCAGGTCTGTCAATGTTTAGAGATTTTTTTTCCCTTCTGTATCCCCAAGTAGCTTATAAGATGACAATCATGACAGTTTACCATGTTATTTAAGAACAGGCAATTCTAACATAGCTACAAAGGGAATGGAAAGAATCCCAGTTTAAGTAGTAACCATTAGGAGCAGGAGACTGCATATGCATATATTTGTATTTGTATTTCTGTGTGCACACACTCGAAGATACTACAAGTCTCTTGGGCAAGGAAACGTAAACAGCAGTGCAAATTCTAGTTTTACATGTGCGACTGCTTCCTAATGATTCTCCCTCACCTGGAAGAGTTTTGAGGGAAGCAGCTGGAAGCCATTTTATTAAACAGGCCTGGACAGAGCCAAGATCCCATTCAGAAAACTACTATGTTCTACATCTTGTGATTAACACGGTCTGAGCTTTGATTCTTTGCTTTCCTTCTGTGAAAAATGAAGAAAGGGAACTTTATGAAAGACATTGTTATAGACAGCTGTCAAGGAAAAAAAATTTATTCATTAATCTTCCTTTTTTTTTTTTTAAAGGTAAATTAAGTGTACTACTTTTCAGAGTGGATATGGCCAGACAGCCTTACTGGAAACAAAAGACACCACAGAGGATGGGAGTAACAGAGTTGCTCTCCGACTTCTGTCTGAAATACCACGTTAATGTGATTATTGCAGTAAACGTCTCTACAAAGGACAATCTAGAAACCTGCAGAACCCAGACCTCCCCCAG
This sequence comes from Phalacrocorax aristotelis, assembly GCF_949628215.1. Classification (NCBI taxonomy): domain Eukaryota; kingdom Metazoa; phylum Chordata; class Aves; order Suliformes; family Phalacrocoracidae; genus Phalacrocorax; species Phalacrocorax aristotelis. Next base: position 126,265 of record NW_027441233.1, on the reverse strand, counting down.
CCATAGGCAGCTGGCATTCTTACTTGACTGTAGACCCAAACTTCAGTTCGCAGCAATACTTCATTAAGGCAGAAGAGATTGATTACTACCTGATACAAGAGTAAAAATCTTGTTAAAACTAATAGCAATAAGCTAATGTTAAGTGAGGCCAAAGAAAAGACAAAAACCCAGCCAAACACAAAACATCCTTTTGTGACTAAATGATGGAGGATAAAGTTTTTCCGTGACAGGATGTTTAAAAATAAAAGCAGATTTAAAGAAGTCAAATTCACACAACTGTAACACATTGTGCTAAAATGCACTGCGGTTTAAGAAAAGGAGTGCGCGCACACGTGTTTTTTAGCAAAGAGCATGCGCTTAAGATAAAAAAAAAAACAACCCCAACGACTGTGCTTCATAGTCTCCAGCCTGAATCACAGGCCTCTCAGTCAAGCTACATACTGCAGAATGATGATCAGTAAGTTCCTAGACAATGACCTTTCAGAGAGGATGGCAATTCTTATGGAAGAGGAGGGAAACAATTCACTGGGGCTAGAAGAGCTGGGGGGTGGGCAGGCAGGAAGGAATCAGAGTGACCTCTCTGGCTTATCATTTGCCAGCTGCTAAGATCTGAAGCACCTATCTAGCAGCAAAATCAAAGGAAATGCTAAAAGAGAATGAAACCTCAGAGGATGCAAGAACTTGCCATTAAGGTATGTTCTTACTTTGTCAAAAGTCAACACCTTAAATAACAAAACTCCCCATCATTATCTAAGAAAATTGTCTTAATCCCCTTTCCACTCTTCATATATGCTTTTATTAGATTGACTACATTTACAGTACAGATAAATTTTAAGTTTACATAAGATTCTCAGTTGTTTCCCATTCAAACATCTACTATTTCTAGCAAATTATTATTTGTATAGCCTCTTGCATACCTACTTCACCTATACCAATAGTCGAAATTAGACCCACCCAGGATTCCACACTTTCAGTATTAGACTACAAGAAAGTATCTCCTGTGCTGGAGCACCAGACATACAAGTGTAAAGAAAGAACCTCAGACAACCACAGCTTTCATCTTTTCATGAAACAGTAAGACAGTGCTTTCAGCGAGTGAAGCTACTCTGATTTACATAGCCAGGAATATAATCACGTTTCTAGCCCTGTTTCTCACACATTCTACAAAAGGAAAAAAAAGAGGTATGCAAAGAGAATCAAAGGTGGACTCCACTTCAAGAAAAATAAAAAAATAAAAACCTAGGATGTTTGCAAGAGCCCCTTACAAACACTTATCCAGCTCAGTGCTAGCGGGATACTTTGAGAGAAATAATTTTTCAGGGCCACTCACAAGGCCAGCTCAGCTATAATGAATCTCAGAACTAAAACTCATTAAAGCAGCAGCGATCACAGTTTCTTCTACAGCGATTCTTACAGATCTTGGTCCTGGAATCATTAACCAAGAACAATTCCCTTAAAGGTTTGCTTGAGTAATGGTTCAAAGATAATGACTAATTACAGTCCTCTTCAACTTGGATGCCAAAAGTGTATTGTTAAGTTGTGATAATACATGATTTTAGGGTGAGAATCAACTCAGATTATCTTTTAACATCAGAACATGGGCGTCTAGTCTAGGTTTATTATTTATGTATCTCCATAGACAAGAAAGATGAGTGTCTCCAGAGAGAAACTCACTCCATCCTAAAATAGGTCTTTTGTAGGGGATGTACTGCCCTGCGGAGCTGCTTGCCCTCTCCACTGACTAAAGAGCCTAGAGTAGTGGCTCAATTTTCCCATGAGCAAGATGATTGAGATGGAAGCCCCTTGTATCAGAGCGTTCAGTTTTTTAAAAAAACGACTGCTGTTGGACCTGACAGTGGCGGCTGCCTTCTCCAAACGTATTACAAAAGACGTCAAGAGGCATCTTCCCTTTAGATCATTTAGATCATTGAGAAAGCTAATTTCAAACATGGCTCCTTCCTGTGAAAAGTTCAAATAAATTTCAACAAAATCTAGTTATGGTGAGACTGAAAAACTACTACTAGGATAATTATTCATGTAGACTTTGTGCTTTAGGCGAAGGAAAAGTGAACGGAACAGGTACATAATCTTTGTGAAAATTATTGCTTCTGGTTTTAATTCTTAAATAAAAACTTACACCTATCAGGCAGGACCTTGGAAGAAAGTTGGGGGAATCGCTTTTGGTAGAGACAAATAAGTAGCAGGTAAAAAGTGTGGGATGATAGGGATACTCAAACCCTTCTCACCTCTGGTAACAGAGAACGATTACTCAAAACTTTTGAAGAATAAGTGAAATGCAGAAATAGATGGTACTGGTACAATGCCTGAATAATAATAGTTGTACCTGGCACTTCTATAGGCTATAGTGACTTTCATCAGAGAATTGCAAAACACTGAGTGTGTTTCTCTTTCTAGAATGGCAGGATCTTGGAAGGTATTGAGTGCTTGAGGCAATAGAAGTTGAGGGCGTACAGCACAATACAAGAGGTACTTAGCAGCTTGGAGAATCAAGTCTTTTAGCCTTATTACAACCTTATAAGCAAAATAACATAGTGAAGTAAACAGACTTTCAACAGCAAGAACACAGTATAAATGCAGAGACAGACAGCTAGTGAGAGATTCAAGGGGATGCGTTGAAATGGCATAGATCTGACGCTGACTTGAGTTTATTTTTCTTGTATCACTACTGCTGTCGGAACTAGACACACTGCATTGCCCTGAACTCCTCATTGCAAGAGCTCAAGAAATTGGCTATTTGGGACTCTCTGGTGAAACTCATGTGGTCTAATACAAAGAAATGTCTAAAGCCAGTTGAAGCATTGCCTTTTAAAAACCTGGTAACTCTGAGACTTGTAGGGCTGTAAACAAGAACGTTTTGTCAACGTGAAACAGCATCTCGATGGTCAGATTCTCCAGCTGTGTAACTGGAGAAGTCAAAGTCCTGTTACTTTGATTTTATTTATTTTTTAAGTGCTGAACAATTAGTTCATGTGACCTAGTGATAGCTACTTAACTCTGTACATTTACAGAATTAACAAGAATCCAAATCATTTTTCTGTAATTATCTAATTCACTTGGTCTCCTTCCAATATCACTGCCATAAACCAGACATGCAACAGTTTCCACAGACTTGTGAAAAATACAACCATCTCAGGCTATTTTACATTCACGCCTAGACTCCATTAAACCTAAATCAAAAATGAAAGGTACATGGTAGCCAGAAGTAATAGAAAGCCAGTCCTCAGGGGAAAGAAATCACAACAGTGCTGGAGCCACACAGGAAAATTAATTTAAAACAGCACAGAGAAAGAGAGCAAGGGAAAGAAGATATCACATGGTATGAACCCTGTATCTGCTCTTAGTCTCCCATTTGGGTCAGCCCTGTACGCCTCCATTAATGTTACGACATCTGTGGCTGTATTCCCTCCCTCCTATTCAGCCCCACTGCCTAGGGACCACATGGTCTTGTTCTCCAGTGGCTGGTGTCCTCTCCTGCTCTTTGCCACCTGTCTTCCTCTTCTGTATTTAAAGCATTATATAATAAAACCATACGATGAAGAGGAGTTAAATGCCTGGCTTGGTTCACCCTCATAAAAGTTATTTCTGTTACAAGGCTTTCTCCCTTCCTCCCCAGATCCTGGCAAATCCAAAATGACTTGAAATTTTCCATTGTGACTCTGCATGAGCAAATGGTAGTTTCTCAACAGGGAACCAGAAAGAAGTGAAAGAGTTTTTTAGGTAAAGGCATTAGTTGCAGTGCAGTGCCTGTGAAAAACAGCAGCAAATGCGCTGCAGTCAGCAGTGTCACGCCACCAGCTAGCACAGCGAGCGCGGCCAGGCTGCAGGCCGCTGCGGATGACCACGGAGCAGAAACAAAGCAGGATCAGGAGCAGATAATGCTGCGGAGGGCCAGGGTGCAGGGCAAGGCTCACAGCTTCTCTAACCCATGTTGCTCCGTATTTGGTTTCACAGTTCCAGGGACCCACAGAGTCACACAAATGCAGGTTCAGCAAAGGGTAGAACTGAGATCTTACCTTTTAGTCATGATTTACTCCTTATTTAGTCATTTTAGTCACTATTCTTCCTTCTGTCAAATTTAAATAAAAGAGGCATTTTTGTCTCAGTAGTGTGGCAGCACTGGCACCCGCTGAATGTTTGTAGGGATCAGGCAGCAGCAGCACGAGCGTCCCTACCCCTCCTTGTCTATGTCCCTCCCTCCAGTCGCAGTCCAATGTTAACGTCTCTGCCAGAAGAGCCTTCAACAGCTTTTGCCACCTGCAACAAGAATCCTCCTCTGTGAAGCAAACTGACGCCATGAACTCATTTCACACAGGCCAGTGAAGCCAGCACATACAAATGACGCTATGGCAAATCGGGCAGCATTCATTCAAGTGACCTAAAGGTTAAAGTCTCTGTATGCTATTACGTCTCCTGAAGTCAAAGCATCCCCCTTGTTAGGAGCTCAGCTGTATATAGACCCGAAACACGGAATTTTCTATTCAACAGAAATAGTTCAACACTACTTAAGTGGAAATTGCACATTGTTTCTGAAAACAGGACATTTTTTTATATATATATCTGGGGGGAAAAAAAACAGGATGCCCTAGCCAAGATTCAAAAATATTACCCTTTAGCAAGGAAATAAATAGATCAGGTTTACTCTGAAAAGAAACAGTGTATCAGGGTATGCTTGATGTGACCAAAGTGCTACATACCTGCAGCTCCCTTTTACCAAGGAGCTGAGGTGCATGGCACACCATGCAGCATCCCTTTAGCATCCCTCCAGAAGTTGTTCAGCTCCTGAGTTAGAAAAGAGCAGTTTTACTTCAGAACTCGTACAAACATCAAAGGTAACTCAGCTGAATTAAATACAGCTCTACCAGGATAAAATTAGTATGCAAAACATACAGGCTGAATCAACCAGGTATGTCTATGCATAACTTTACTTGCAATTCTCAAATATTAAAAAGACATCGCTAAAGAAGCCACCCAAACAAAGCTGTTTAAAACCCATTCTTGGTTTTAAAAAGTATACGAGCAGTGAACTTTCCAAACAGACCAGAAATACTTCACAGCTAGAACTATAAGAAACATTCACATGGAAACCTGAAGCAACAATTTTTTTTTATCCTGTTCAGAGTCTTAAAATGTGCTTATCAGTGCAGAATCTGCCAGAAAGAAGTTTCCTGACTTTCCCTTTCAGTACAAACTTGTGACTCTTGAACCTTAGTAGGCTGACTACGGTTTACAAAAGCTGTTTGTGAGAAGACACCAAACTAGAGTGTATTTGCGTGGGTTAATCAAAACCATAACTCAGTGCAACATGCCTCACTGCACAGACTCTTGAAATGTTACCTCTTTTGAATTCACACTTCCAGTTAAAAACTTGAAAAACATTCTCTGATTCTCTTTTATTCTAATATCTTAATTCAAATGTGAAATTTAGTGAAACAATCCTAACCAAAACACTTTGGTCAGTTTTTCCAGTTCTGCGCTACAATCTGCTTTCATTCCTACGATGGGGTGTCTGTAACCTGACTACAATAAAAGCAGTATCTGGGTCTAGCAAAGCCAAAATGCTCTGTGCAAGTATGGGAGGGCCCCCCACATGAGGGCATCAGCCTTGTTTCCTCACACAAAATTTCGTTTAAAAAAAAAAGACACGGAAAAAATTCATAGCATTTTGCCAAGTACTTCCATTCCTATATAGGTCTGAGAAAACAAATACATTGTAAATAGAGTTATGCCCTATCTCCCTGAGGAACAAAGTAATAAATCAAATTAGAAAATAAAACTGGAAAGTCTTGTTACTATCTGGCTTTTTAAAGAACACTACTGTTGGCATCCAGGACTTCCCAGTCATGTGGTACCACGAAATGGCACGCAAACTTCAAGACTCCAGAGGAGCTGAGTAGCCAAAGCTACCTTGCTCTGTTATTTTCTTTAATGAACAACATTATCAAAGCCAGAAAAATATGACAGCAGCTGACAGTGTGGGTGGTGACAGAAAAATATGAAGAGACGTATTCTAAGGGTTTTTTCTTTTCATTTTCCCCCAATGTCCCATAAAACACATCCATATACTGCATTTATTTAAAGGCTTGTGATCAAAATTAGTCAACATGGTAGCTCGCAACAACCTAACCAGGATATTTATAGAGAGTGGTTCCCTGAAGAGACCAGAAACGTGTCCTAGTGCCTTTGCTTTATTGTTAGGCTGCAAAAGTTCTGAGCAGCGTTTAATCAAAGCCAATTAGGATAATACAGCTTACTGCCCAGTGCCTCGGTGGCTGCATGACCAACACAGAGTGGGAAAATGAAGAGACAGAACAAGTACAACAGTGAAAGGAGGTGAGTCATGCAGTTCTGCAGGCTGTCACTGAGGCCCCCTGACCTGGGGCAGCGCGGCAGTGGGCACTGTGAATTCACTGCTTGCTGCAGTGCACTCCATGACGCTGTAACGGTGCAACAACAGTAATAAAGCATCGTCTAATATAACAGCCGTGCAGGTGCTCAGGCTGCCATCCCCACCGAATACTAACCCCGTGCTGGCACTGAACTGGTCCACAGTGCAAGCCCCTTTCCAGGTTCTCTTCTACACAGATTTCAGCTCTTTACCTATCTCTAGAATCTTTGTGCCTCCACCTACTGTAGCCCAGGAGTTCACAACTGATGGTGCAATGCCCAGAAGTGAGGTCTCTAGTCTTGCCAATAACACAGGGGGAGATGTTCCTCATAACCAATACCTTAACTGTTTTCTCTGAAAGACGTTTCAGGTACATACAAGAGAACTAGGAAACGCCTGTGCAGCCTCAGTTATGCCTTCTCATGAATAGGTACTGTGACACGTAGTTAAAATTTACCCATGAGGTGATCACACGCTCTTGTGCCCTACAAGTCCCCTGCCTCACTCCTTGAGATCCAGCCCCAAAGGACAACGAAGAATAGATGTTATGTTGACAAATGCAGCTATTCCCACAACTGCTCATGTGTGGACATGGTAGTGCATAAACATACACACACAACAGCGCTTCTGAACCACAGTCAGAAAAGCTGAGCCTTAGCAAGATTTATTCCATCTTTAAAGTCAGGGATTCATTATTTTTTAGTATCACTAACTTCTCAATAATTCATGAAATACTTATCAAAATTTGATATGCCCTTCATGAATCTCTTAATTTAATACTTTTTTTTTTTCCTTATAAAGATGGGCAATAAATACATGCTCCTTTGGAAGAATCTGGTGCTGTGTACACCAAACACAAGGATATTACAGCTGTTTCAGGATTAAGGTCTACAAGTGGTAGGAGGTAACACGCAGGCAGAGCAGGCATTCTAAACTGGAAAACTTTGTCCTCGTGCATTTGGCTATGTGCAGGCAACACTCAGGTTCAGTTATCATCACCGCTTACAGAGGAAGCTTCCTAGAGTTATGGAAAGTCATCACTTCCTAACAGAAACATGAAATGGCAGCAGAGAGTTGCCAGCAAGGCTCTTGCCTACCAGCTACCACATGTGAGCAACTTCCACTTCTCAAGAGGAGAATCCAGTTTGCTCCTTCCTGTCCACCCGCATGTTCGACAAAGGCAGCCTGCATCTGCAGTACTTGTGCTTTGAACGGTCTCTTTCAAACTGTACTATCTGTGTTGCAACTTGACTCATGTGAGAACGACCGCTAAAATGTTGTCACATCACTTCCGCTTAAGTTTGATTCCTAGAACTTTTGCACAGTATAAAATGATCTCGGAATGAAAGATTGCATTTGCCATCTTATTTTTGACAACACGAAACATTTCAATTGCATTCACAAACACAAAAAATACCTGTGATAACTATAGCAGTTCCTTACTTGGAAAAGTAATATTAGAAAGAAAACACTCAGAACATTTATCCCTTTCAGCTCAGCAGCTACATTTTCACCATGTAATCTACCCACATCACATGCACCACCATCAAATGGACAGCCGGTGGCCCACAAACCTATAAATAAGAATAACTCTTTCAGAACGCTTATTTAGAAACTATGAAACAACATGATTATAGGCAACATCGCATTTCTTATGCTAAAGATTGCTTTTTGAAAGCTGTACCAGCTTACATAGCCAAGGACAAAGCCAGAATCTGATAGAACTCTGCAGCTAGATCTAATATCTTTAACACTCCATTCTATTTTGAACTTTGCTTTTCTTCTTCAAATTGTCCTCTGTTTATAAACAAGATCTAAATCCCTCCTGGGGTTAATCAATAAGCACAAAATACAAACCCAAAGAAGAGAAAGCACCTCCAAAGCTGATATTCGCTCAAAACCTGGAGCAGTTGCCATGGAAATCATACCCTTTTGATCCATAAATAGCATTGAAGTAACATGAATATTTGAACCAGGTCCAGTTAGTTTGAAATCAGAAAATAAGAGGAAATGAAAATGACAGAAGGAAAAAGAAGTGACAAAAATCTCCCCAAAAGTTACATTTGCCTCTCCTTTTCAAACTTTCTTCCTAAGTCTGTGTTTTACTAAAAACTTCATTTTAATCTTTATTTAATGAAAATTTGAACTGCTGAAGAAGCAGAAGATTTAAACAAAGATTAAATTGAGAGCAGCATTGTTAAATACTGCATAACATAACTATACTAGCTGTGTGAGCGCTGTGTAGTTATTAGTTGTACATAGTCAAGAAAACATCATTGTACCTGAACATGTCTGCATCTAAACTTGTGAATACATAATTTGATTCAGAAGGATTACTCATCCAAGTACTCAAGAATCTTTGCCATAAAGTGATGGTTACGTCAAACTGTACCCTTGCAGACCTAGGCATCATGGAAAAAGTCTCACCACACAACTGTATCCACTACGCGCAACACCATTAATATAGATTTTCCTATACATGGTCTTGAAACACTTCCCCCCATCCTATTTTGCACTTTCACTGACTTAAGACAATGATCCAGTTTAATAATTGGCTCCATTTTTTTTTTTAATAACAACCGAGAAAAGACAGTTTAAGTGTACCAGTGCTATATCCTGTGAGGCTACCCTTCCCCCGAGCAGCTGTAGAACATTCCTCTACAGCCCTAAGGCATAGCAATGCTGGTCTATGCCTCAGGGGGGTGGTGGGAAGCGCTGTAGCAGCCCTTGTGCCTTCCTCTGTGCTTTGTCTCATCCTTACCAAGAGGCAGGAACCACTACACTTGCAAACTAGGAGGACTGACTAAAAGTTTAGCTCTGTTCTAGGCTCAGTTCTCCATGGCTTTTACAGCTAAAGCAAGACCAGGAGACCTAGACTTCCCCTTCATTATAACTCTCATTACTTACGGTTTTCCTTCAAAACCAGAAACGACTGAGCTTCGATTTCCTGTCTGCAGAGAGTAGTCTACGCTGGAGATGACTCCAAAGAGGCAAATTTATATGGTGTTGGATTATTTGGAAATACACAAACTTATCTTGCCTTCCTCTTTCACCTCCCTGCACCACAGCTTCTTGCACAGAAAGAGACTGAGGACAGCTTCAGAGCTTCCTGGGCACACTCTTGGAGATCACACTGCAGAATAGCTACAGCAGCTTCTCCGCCAAGCAAAGTCTGGAGGCAGGATTTATTTTCTCTACTTCAAAATGGTACTTAGAAAAATCCTGTTCTGTGAGCTGCTTCATCCTGCAATCTCCCAAGCTTTCTCAGACAGCTTTTGGAAAACAACTTAGGGAATGAGAAAGTGATCCTTCCTTCACTGAATCAGCAATAGTATCAGAGACATCGTTCCTTTTCTGGAGGAAACTGCTGCTTACCAGTCCTTATTTTATCTTGCAAAACAGTGCTTCATTGGGATGAAATAAGATCAGTAATTGCTGCCTTACAGCACAACCTACCAGAGCAGGAAGGGGGTTGTGAAAGCAAGTATTTTTCAGTGCTGTACTGGAAAAGATCTCTAAAAGAGCCCTTACTTCCAGTTTCATTATTTTTTTCCTTAAAGATACTGCTTTCAGCACCCAATGGCTATGGTGATGAACACGTTCAAAACAAACCAGGAAACTAAAAACGTATGTTGAAATATAAGTTCAAACTGCTAAACTGACGAATCAGAGGGGTAAAACAAGCAAGGAAACAAACCGAAAACCCACACTAATTGGTCACCTACACAATGACCCCACAAAAATATGATAAAACAGGAATTTATAAATATCAGCATGAATTAAATTGAGGAAAAATCTGAAACAAACCTGAGAGTTCTACTGAAATGCAATGTAACTATTGTATTGATGTTGTTGTAATGCAATGGTCAAGTTGCTTAAAACCTACTGGACTTCATGAAACATTTTAAGTAGCATTTTTCAGGAGGAAAAAGTCAGTTTTCCAAGATAGATTTGTCATAAAATACTGACTGGTTCTATAACAATTGTTTCACAATATCATTTACTGTTCCTCTTATATCTAAGATCAGTACAACTAGAAAACTTCCTTACTGTTACCCCTAAACAATGACATATGTAGAAGTAAAGACGACATCATACTTACGTTATGGCACATTTGCATTACGGAACAGTTCAGATGCTCCAGTGGAGGCCTGAGTATTTTAGACACTATGAAATATTTATGAAGATGTATTCCTTTGTTGTAAAGTAGTCCTGGGCAAGACCTGAAGAAGGAACAAAAACTAATCATCTATACACTCTGCTTTCCTATTTGTATACCTTTGGAAACTTCCTTTCAGGCAGTCAAAGATTCAACAGCACTTTCTGCTTCTTGAGCCATCAACAGCTATCCAACAGCCTTTCGAGGCAGCACAGACAGGGCAAGGTTGGACACGATGGAGATGACAATAGGTACTGGGCTTATGGCTCAGACAGGAGAGCCCCACGTACAGACTGACTCACAGGCTCCCTGCAGAAGAAAGGAAAGGGGAGGCAGGCAGCCACGCTCTACAAGGAACCATCAGTGTGCCACAGACTGAAGAGTTATCCGATAGCAAAGAGCAATACCAGTGATTGATGACTACATTCTCTATATATGGACTTCCTATGTTATAAGGCAGCTGAGATACATAGAATTATTTAGGTTAGAAAAGAACTTTAGGATCATCAAGTCCAACAGTTAACCCAGCACTGCCAAGCCCACCACCAAACCATGTCCCCGAGCACCACAGCTACACATCTTTTAAATACCTCCAGGGACTCCACCATTTCCCTGGGCAGCCTGTTCCAGTGCCTGACAACCCTTTCAGTGAAGAAATTTTTCCCAATATCCAACCCAAACCTCCTCTGATGCAGCTAGGTGCCGTGATACATGTACATGATTTGCAGTCACTGCTTTGGAGCAAAGATCTTCCAAAGGACTTCTTCGAAAATGCAGTTGACTTCTGCTTATGTTAAAATTGTATTGGAGATCAGGAAGGAAAAGAAGGAAGAAAAAAAGACAAGGTTCATACAAAATATAGTTCCAGGATTACTCAAAGAAACATCCGAGTACAAATTTAGTGGGCTCAAGGACCAGAATTATTGCTTATGTCCACCAGAGGATGAGATCCAGCAACTCAGAAATAGCTGGACAGTGACTAAAGATGCAGTACATTTAAAACAAGCAGATGCTTTTCCCACTAAAGTTGTCAGAACTTTTCTAAAAGTTCTGAAACCCTGTGTCCCCAGATCAATAAAGACATACATACTTGGGTGACAATCCTGCAATCTGATATATGTAAGCGCATACATAGGGGAACACATTTTGTGTACAACTATTTGCACATCAAGATCCTTATTTTCCATTTTCATGCCTATCCTGCATGACTTTCACTTTCAGAACTTACATACTAGTATTTCAGGATGTTAAGTATGTCTTTTTTGACTGGAAGGCACTATGTGCAACTATGTTGTAAATAAAGCCTGTTTGGTGCCTTAGTGACAGCCCCCTGTTGGCTTTTTGTATTTGGACACTTCTTTTCAAAAAGAAATGCAGAAATAAAATATTTTCAATGGTATAAGCCTCACAGCGTTCCTTGAGGCATGTGTTATCTTACTGCTACATATTCCTTGGCATATGCTTTTTTTTTTAATAAAAAGCTCCTGAACAAACACTGTATCTTTTGTTGAACAGAGGAAACCCAAATTATTCCCATTCCATTTATGCCGTGCAACTATTATGTAGAAAATTAGACTACAGCTTGCTTTCTAAAGAGAGGTAGGCCCAAAAGCAGATCTTTAAGCAAGCTAATTTGTTGTGCTAAGGAACATTAGAGGTGGGTGTAAATTAGTCAGAAAATGATCACAGATGGTAAGGGAGTGCACCTTATAAGAACTCATACACTATAACCAGAAAATTATGCATAAGAGTATATATGAGGCATAACTAGAGAAAAGAAAGTACAAATTAAAGGTGGCCTTGCTCTTTGTTTGCAGTTTTCCCAACTGCACCCGCAACTTTCCCCGAGCCCATGATCACAACACATGGCTGGAGGAGCCTTGGAGCAAAGCACTTAAGAGACACCGTTCAGCTGCCCTCCACAAACTCTCCCTCCTCCCCAACCTGGCGATCCTGGCACACTGCCACCCTTTGAGCCCTGACCACCTCTTCCTCTAACGGCCACACTAGGGGTGGGAGGCAGAGTTCTCACCGTCTCCAGTATGAGCTGCCACACAAGAAGGTTTTGGCCCATGAGAAATAATAACCTGAGAAAACTAGCCCATTTCGCATTTCTGGAGGAACTGAGAACTCCATTCATTCCCTCTAACAGGCAGCAGCCCGCTGGAACTTCTCCAGGCTAAGAGGGAGTTCCCTGAATTTCTTTTTGAATGCTTCCTTATAGAGTTGTTCACCACCTCCCTCTCTACACCCTTCAGGCATGGGTCACCACTATATCCTTCCTCTGATCTGTTTTACATAAAATCCTGATGCTATGTCTTCCTAGTAGCTATGAAATTCACCCACCCTTTCTACCTCAAATCACTGGCTCACAACTGCACTGTTAATTACTGACACCTCATTCTCTACAGGTTTCTGTGGAATTAGCTGTTATCTCCTGTTAGTCCAAAACATCCTCACAAAAAGCATCCTTTAGGCAACTAAATTTGCATTATTGTCTTTTCTCTTTTCTGTTCTAAAACTGTACTAAGATTTTACTCTTAGCGCCTCCCATACAATAGACCCCAAACATCATTGCTTGCAAGTTGTGTAGGGCAGCTGTTTTTAAAAGATCTTTTGAGACAGATACACATGTGATCTAAGTTGTTCCCAGGATGTTATCTGCAGTCCTGCTTTATTCTCACTTCACTTGGCTCTTACCCACTCAGTATTTTATCTCAGATCCTAAACGATAAACTCTCCAGGCAAACCTGCTGCTCCCCTCTGCTTTACCAGGTGTCAGGCATCCCTTTACACAATACATAGGTAAGACTATGCAAACAGCATATACTTTGAAAGTATACAGGAAAAGGTGTTTGACAGCTGATATTTCACCATGTAAAGTCTGGGGCACAGTTTGTTACTGACAAGGTGAACAGGAATAGAACTGCAGCCCCAACAAGCAGTGCCAGGGGTGACAAACACAGCAGATCCCCTGGCTCGCTCCACAGGATCACAACAGAATAGGCAAGGCCAGCAGGTCCCTCAGGCCAGCCTTCTGCTCAAAGCACAACGCGGCTTGTATGGCCTTCCCAACAACCAAACGCATGCCTCGATGGCAGGAGAACCCCAACCACACCGTCTCCTGCAGAAGTAGACACATACAAACCTCTGCACAGTTCTGATGTCTTCTTTTATTCATTAATTTATAACGACAGGGCCTATCTGAAAACATTCCAGGCCAAATTCTTTAATTTCTGTTCACTGCAAGCCTAATTGCTTTCAGTGTGAATTTCCTGTAACTGTAATATTGATAATGAAATTACAGACTTTTCCCTTTGGAAAAAATCTGACATTTCCACTAAGATTATGAAAAGAAATTAAACCATCAGAAGTTTCAAACACGGCACCAGCATACCAAAGCAATAAATGCACACTGTGTGAACTGGCATCCCCTCCACCTCTCCAAAACTGTATTTAGATTGTGGCCCTAGAAAAATACAGTGTGAAAACAGCATTTGTCCAGAGAAAAGACTGAAGATACACACCTTTCAGTTATATGAAAGGGGGCATCCTCCTGATTTGCTATTAAGTGCACAAACCTATACAATTTTTTAAAATCTGATACAATATCTTCAGAATTACAAGTTTTGTTCTGTCAGAAATTACTCAACAGGACAACATCAGTTTGAAACAGCAGCATTTCTAAACAGATCTTTCAGTTCTATCATTCGGCTCTTTGGAGTACTGTTTAGCAATATAGAAGAGGAAAAATCTAAGTAGTCACAAATTTAAAAATCAGAATTAGCTCTCATAGTGAATGAATCCCATTCATAGAAGCATTTGTAGGAAGGGTCCAACCAAAAGGTCAGCTAGTCCAACCTCCCACTTTAAGCTATAGCTTAACCACCACTAAACCAGATCAGTCACAGGTTTACACAGCAAAATCTTGAAAACCTCCAAGTACAGAGACTCCAGAATGTCTGGGCAACCCCTTCTGGTGCTGTACTACCCTCATAGTAGATTTTTTTTTCCCCCCTCCTCTAAAGTTCTGCCCAAACCTCTCAAACTACACTTTATGGGCATCACTCAACTCTGGTGAGATTGCATCTGGAATACAGTTCCTGCTGGGTGGCCTGGTTCAAAAAAGAGGCTCAGAAGCTTGCTAAAGTACGTTGGAGGACCACCTCTGTGGTGGCAGCACTTGATCTAAAGGAAAGGTTGAGGGAGCTGAGCTTATTTAGTCTGGTTGAGAAGAGTCTAAGGAACAATCCAAAAGTTCCTCCAAGTTTTGATGGATAACGTCAAAGAGGGGGCCAAACTCTTCCAGGCAATATAACAAGGTCCAGAAATCTCTTGCAACCAGTATTTCTATGCTGCTACAACTCCAAGGAAAAAAATTGGCCTCCATATTAACTCCTGGGGCACTCTGCTCGTGATCGGCCACCAACCCTTCAAGCCTGGCGGTATAGCCAGTTTTCAGGTGACCATTTAGCCAGCCCCTACTTCCCAAGTTTCCACATGAGAACACTGCAAAAAGGTGTCAAAGCCATACCAAGGTCAAACCATATTACAGCTTCACTGATCTCCCTTCATCTACATTACCGGGCCCTTTTCAATTAAAAAACAGTTAAGGTTAACAAACCAGAGCTTTCTTTTGATAAATCAATGCTGACTGCTTCCAACTGCACGCTTGTTCTTTATGTGCTTGTAGCTGGCACTCCAAAGATGTTTAGCATGACCTTCCCAGGGACTAGAGTAAGTCTGACCAACCTTAGTTCCCCAGGTCCTCCCTCTAATATTAAAGATGGGTGTAATCTTAGCTGTTCTCCAGTTGTCAGGGGCCTCCCTTAATAACTGTGATTTTCCAGCCTTGCAAAATCACATGGGCAACCTCTTTCACCATCATTGAGTGAAGCCCATCTGGCCCATGGGTTTGAACACAGAAGAGGAGCAGGAGGGCACATGACCTCCAAAGTGGACATGCCTTATTAGACCCTGCTTTGGAACAGGCGTGGAGAAAGATCCTACTCTCTATAAATACCAGGGACATGAAGCTGATTTAACTCTCCTATTAGTGGTGTTTTCCGCTAATGCATAAACACACACGAGGAGAGTCTTATTGTTTTATTCTGAAATTAGGAAATTCTTCTGATTCCTTACAAGTCCCAACAGATGAATTAGTACATCATCTCTGCCATCACAAATGTGCCAGTGTGATCACAGCAAACGAATAATGTAAACAGGCATGATTTATTTCAAAGCTGTGAACTTTCACACACGACATTTTTTTTAAAATTCCTTGTGCTTGATGAACCTTGCCTTATCATGCTTCATTATAGAATAGTTACCTCGCTTTGCATTATGCAAATCCTAGAAAAACGCTAGAAAATCTTAAATAGGTCACTTGCATAATTTCCAAGTTATGTCATGGGAAAAAAATAAATCACACAGTTGCCTTTTTTTATTTTTAAATGTGCATGGAATGGTGAGAAGATTTGTTTACTGCTTCTGAGGGTTGCAGGAGAGCTTTTGTTAAAGTAAGATTTAAACTTGTTTAGGAAGTCCATTTTGATTTCTGAGCATTGTTACACGATTTATCATATTGGCAATAAACATCTGCAGCACACTCTATAACGGTTCCATGGGACTTTATAGTGGGATATGCTGAGAATACATATGAAGAATACCACTAGGAAAAAGTCCCATTAGCTTAACAAGTTGCTAAGCCGAAACAGAAGCACTTTTTCTGTGTTGACATCGTTAATTTAATTTTTCAAAAAGCTAAGCAACTGCATCACATTTTCTTTAAACAAATGAAAATATCTAACAGCCAGCAAATTCAGATATTTGGATGCAGGTGTCTGCACATCACATATGTTACTCCTAGTACGGATGTTCAGGGGAAATACTTCAAGGCTTCAAAATGAAATTTAATACAAAAGATTGGGTGTGGGGTTTTTTAGTAAAAATAAAAAGTCAATAGCAAAATGACAACAGAGCTATCAGCATGTAGGCAATAACTCTGCTGCTGACTAAAATTTAAACAGGTCAAGAAAGACTAAAGAATAAGTGCAATGAATAAGCCTGACTCATATCTGGATAAAACGGAGTATTACTTAGCACGGCTGGGAATAGACTTTGATGTAAGACTACAAGAAGTGTGAGGAGAGGTTAAAGCTTTCTAAGTCACCCTGCAGTTAGTAGTAAGAGGGTGAAACGAGAGTCATCTACATGGGTTTCTACCCCACTGCAGAACAGGCACTACCAATTCACTATCTCCTTGAAAAGTCATACTTAAACCAATACAAACTCACATTCTTAATGATAAGGGAATCACAGATTTAAATTCTTCATCTTAATTTTTCAGTTAATTATAAAACAACACATCCCTTTGAGGCAAAACAAGAAAATTCACTTTCTCTAGAAGATCAAGCCAAGGAAAAGCAATGCTACTGCATAGCAAAACTCAAAGAGGGCATTATGATGCAACATCACCCTGCAACAGATAGGACACCTCCACTATTTTAAACTCCTGTGCAAAGCAACTGTATCAGGAGGGGATGCCTCTATTTCTTCCAGCCACCACCTAAACGCAGCACAATGCAATTACCATTTCACTACAAGACACCTTCCGGCACAGAATTTGGGAAGCCAACACCTCCCTAGCATACAAACCCTTCAGAGCCCAGCTCTAGCTTTTCTGCAGGTGTATTAGGTAAGAGCTGTGCACCTCTCCACTGTCTTTCTCTTATCTGTTTCTGGAGCACAGTAACTTAGTGTCACACCTTAAACTTGACTCCTCCAATCCCAGCATGAGCTGGGGCCTATAGCCAATGCACCAGCCTCTTACTTGGAAGGTAAATTGAGGAAGAGCATTACTAACCAGTGGAATACCAAGTTTGATAGAAGTGGCATCTTTCAACTCTTACTATTTCTTAAGATTCACTATGTATCTTTAAATCCTGAAAATAGTAGACGACAAATCAATGATTATGTGTCACAGAGAATATATCAGAAAATGGTAAAAAATTGTGTCTCACCAAGCATGGCGAATACATGAGCCCAGAGCCTTGATCAAGACTAAGTTCATGTCTCGCTTTTTGCATAATGTCTTTACCTAGCAGCTTTCCAGAAGTGAAGATACCTTCAGTTTGTAGCACTTGGGAGATTTCAAGGTGTGCACATGCTGAACATAAATGATTTCTGCATCTTGAACTCTTTAATTGGCATAATGACAATAATACAGGTGTGTTTGCATGAGTAAGAAGTCACAACATTTCAGTCAATGTTCACATGCGTGCCCAGCCAGCCACAGTAGATGCCTGGTAACTTGTGTTAGGATTAACTGTTTGTGAAAAGTTCACCTCGTCTGTGGGATTGTCAGAGACACATCACTTAAATTCCACAACACTGAAACTCATAGCCCTGAATATACTGCTATCATTATAATATGACTTGGAGGAGAGGCGGGGCGAGGTGCAGTGTCCTGTAACAGCTGATCCCAGACTCCACCCTGAAAAGAGGGATCTTTTTACTTTCATACCAACAGAGCAAAATGTTCTAACTCCAAAGCATCACAGTGGCTGCAGATTAGCTACAGATGATCACAGGCATTACTACCAGCCTGATTTCCCAGAACTACCCAGTTAGACTCCCCATGATCCTGGAAATGAAAGTCACTTGACCTATCAGCTTTATTTCCTGCCCCTTTTAGGCCCTTTTATTAGTAATGGCATGTAGCTGCTCACGACACACTGGCTCCCAGAAAACCCAGTCCTGCTTCCTTTGTCACCATGAGTTAAGAACTGAAATTCCCAGGTCCTACAAACACAGTTGGTTTCCGCTTACAATTCCAAGTTCACAGCTCTGTCACAGTAAAGGCAACATTTTATTCCAAAAGCACTAATAAGACTCTTTTCCAGGGGATTGCCTAGCAGACTTCAGTTTGCCACAGAGGCGCATTTATTCTCTCCTGCATTATTGCTGTTACAGAATAAGCCTCTGTGGAGGATTTAAATTTAAAGATATGTTTTGCTTATTGAAACCTAACTGTACAAAACCTCTTATTGACATGTATTTGAAGGAAAAAATTTGGAACAGGATACAGCTGCAGGACAGATGCCGAAGTACCTCTGGGGAGCTGAGACATAGTCAACAAGCATTAGACAGGAACCAGGATTAGCCTTGAACTCGGGTATGAAGAGGCCAGGTAGCAACACACTTGTTGGGACTGAAGGGCAAAGGTGCCAAGGAAGGAAAAGCCCTGCTTCTGATGGGAAACTAGTAGAACTTACAAAGGAAAACTTATCCAGAAGGTGTACAAGACATTTCAATGGGATCATCATAGCCTGCTAGCATATTACCTACACACAATGGATTCCTGACTGCTTTTTCCTCTTTGCTTCCATGAGTCTACAACATACGCCTTCCACTCTGTCAAACGTCATGCGATACCTTTTAGCTTACACCCACCATCTGATCTTTCCTACTGCCATCTCCTTTCTGCCAGCAGAACAACATGGTTTCATCATGTCTCTTGGAACCCATTAATGCCACTTTCTCATTTCCCAGAGAGTGTTTCTACAGGACGACAGCAAGGTATTCCTCCCCTTCAAATGCTGTGCGCATTTGCCTATGGTCTGCTCAAAGCTGCCCGCTTTCTGCACTGCAAATCAGACACCAAATTCAAGAACTGCACACAGTATTTTAGCACAGAGCAGAGAAAAAGCCTAGCCTAAGCATTACCTATGTTGATTTGATTCAGACTGAACCTTGACAGATTTTCAGTCTGGATAAAATTTTGATACGGAAGACTTAAAATAGTTAAGGCAGTTTTCTTAAGTACAGTTACACTGGATGCTACAACCCCTCTATTTAAATTTACCAAGTTAAGAATACTCAGCTAATTAAGCAGTCTGATTAGCCAAGAATTAAGTACTTTATAGCAGCACTGAAGATCAAACTGACAAAGCTGACAGTACCCTGTTGCACCCAGATACAGCAGGATGTAAAAATATACTAAATGAAAAGATAAATATATTACATAGAACTATGCTCGGACAGCAGGAAGATTGCAAACTGACTCAAAACTTGGCAAGTACCAGAATCAGGGCTGCCTGTATACCTAGAAAATAGGAAACATGTTTGAGGCAACTTCACAAAAAGCTGATCACAAGCTGTTTGACCTGTACCCTGGGCAAGGGCAAGGATGCAAGTCACTCTAACTGCAAAGGCAGGCTTGGAAGTTAAAGGCAGTCTTAATTTACATTCAGGACTGGCCAGCTATATAAAGGTTAGTGAGTATAGTGCAGATATATGGGACTGATAAGTCTGACAACTGCAGGCTGGTAAGTTGGACGCCAACAGTATTCACGGTTTCTGAAAACATGTTGAAACAATGTGGTAAAAGCAAGTCAGTATTACCTTGAACATGCACATCTGGAACTAGTTTGTGACCCAGTGTTATCTGAAAGATTCTCCTACCTATGCTATACCACAGCATATTTAGACAGTCTTTAATCTCCTTTGAGGGGACCAAAGTCCTTTAAAGATTTCTGGATTAGCATTGTTTATGAAGTAGAGTGTCATCACCTTTAGATCAATACAAACATGCCAAGTTACCTTACAGCATCAGTTATTTGAACATTTAATTAGGTCTGTCCTATATTATAGATTGTTATATGGAATTCAGTATCAATGTTATCTTCCACGAAGCATAGCCTGTGAAGTTAAACATTCCGAGACAAGGAAGCAACAGAATGGGCTAAATGAAGACATGGAAGAAAAAAACTCTCACTGAATTTGTGGCATACTTGTAAGTAAAGTTAATTATGTGTAGAAGTGTGGCCATTCTGGACCTTTACGGTTAAAAATACAAGTTTATATTCTATCCCTGAACTTGATTTTCTTTTTTCTTTTTAGGCACAATTACCTTCCAGGACGAAGAAATCTTATTTGGAGTACAGAATCCTGTAATAAAATGTTTGTAGTTATGGAGCCACATGGGTATTTTAAAACACTATACCAGTGTTAACTAATAAGGAACAATAGCAGCTATTTAACAGTCTTGAGGTTTGGTCCAACTCCCTTTAAAAACAGCAGCAGTACTTCCCCATGTAAGCAGGCCTTTAGCAACACGCAAGGTTTTTGGTTGAGCAAGAAACATATTATAAAGTTCTATATGAATATTCACAAGTCTCCTGTGGACATGCTCATGCTCTGCAACTTCATGCCTTTGTGTCACTGACCTTAAAGGCATGAAGAAGAGACATATTTATGAAATGGGCACACTCACAGAAAAAAATCGGTTGCATAATTACATTCTCACAGAGGAAAGAGATGACATTTCTTCCAGAAGCAATTACACTAACGCCATAGTTGCATTCTCACAGAGGAAAAAGATGACATTTCTTCCAGAAGCAATTACATTAATGATGACTGTTAGAATTATGCCCCTCCAAAGAATAGAAATCCTACCTGAAATACACCTGCACACACAAAAAAAGCCATTCTAACAAAGATTTCTCCCACTTCTCTGAGCAACGTGTGCCAGTGGCTCTCCACCCTCATTATAAAAAAATTTCTTCCTTATATCTAGTCTAAATCTACCCTCTTTTAGTTTAAAACCGTTACCCCTTGTCCTATTACCACAGGCCCTACTAAAAAGTCTGTCCCCGTCTTTCGTATTAGCCCCCTTTAAGTACGGAAAGGCTGCAACAAGGTCTTCCCGCAGCCTTCTCTTCTCCAGGCTGAGCAACCCCAGCTGCCTCGGCCTGGCCCCACAGCAGAGGGGCTCCATCCCTCGGACCATTTTTGTGCCCTCCTCTGGACCCGCTCCAGCAGGTCCACGTCCTTCTTGTGCTGAGGACCCCAGAGCTGGACGCAGCGCTGCAGGGGGGGTCTTTTGAGGTCTCTCACTTGAAACAAAGATTTCATCATGCAAACTTTCACCATCTTTCTGAAACCGCGGCAAAAAGGAATCAACATATAAAAGGTGTCCATCAGCTGCCATTACAGGATTATTGAGGCTTTTAAACATGACGTTGTGGGAAATGCATCATACATTCAGAAAGACAGGGGGAAGAGGAGGCAGATAGAGAAGGGCACTGATAACTAAGCCAGCTATTAGCTGCATTATCTGACAGGTGTTTGTTCTTACGCAGCTGGGTGTTATTTAGTCCTGACTCAGTGATCCCAAAATGCTTTAGAGGCACCTCAGGGAGTCAAGCTCCCTGCTGTTAAAGTGACAGTGACTCAGTAAATGGGTTCCTTATGTACATGCCAGCATACTCTGCACCTGCCTGCATGATTACACCACAACTCTGTCAAAAAAATTAGAAGAGCTCCTATTAGAACAGAAAAGAATCATCTGCAATTCTTACCCCTGAGTTCCTTTATAACTACGGAGGCCCCATCTTAAAAATATTACTTAAATCAAGATCCTTTTATTACAGAGGTGTTAGGCTTAAAGGCTTTTATGTTTATATCTGTACAATAAGTGAAAGATATAAATAATCCAAGTAACCAAAACCACTCATCGCTAATCAGCTTAACCAGTTTCACCAGTGGCCAAAAAGCATGCTGGAATCTTTCACAGCACTAAAAAAAACCACAACCCACAGCAACACAATGAAGAACGACGACTGAATGTAATGCAGAAGTCTCTGTGAAAGGTAACAAAGCACTTAACTCTGATCTATAATGTGATTTTCCAGGTAGATTCAGGGTCTTCACATACTGCATCCATAGTGGGAAGGAGACCAAATCATAGCTACAGAAATAATATCTGCTTATAATTCAAATTAAAGAACATTACGTAGTTTCAAGGCAATATGACATTACCCTCCCCAATAATAGACGAGTTCACATTTATCACTCCACCTCCAGTCCATATTGAAGGAAACAAACAAAAAAACCTGAGTTCCTCAAAATCATGGCAGACTTAAATCTAAAATTGATGTTGACTTCACGAGTAATTGTTCCCGTTTAATTTCTTATACAATTTAAAGTGATATTTTACGATATATGCCTCCCACATGAAACTCATGCCAGCAAACATTCCCCATCACTTCCACAAAAAGTAGGTGGGGTGGGGAAGAGTGGGATTAAGAGACCTCTGATTCCTCTGATGGATGCTGGAACCCAGGCCCACAGTATCCAATGAACAGGCTACCTGGCAGCTTGGCCACTTGGTGTATCACCTCCCCTTGCATACTTCAAACACCTCAGCTAACCCACAGACCAAAGCTGGCATCAGTTTTAATTGTCACAGATTTAATCTCTCAGAGGAAAGAAAAGTATAATATAAATAAAGCCTCACATATAGGCAAGACACTACAGACATAAGCACGGCTGTACACTATAGGTTTCATTTACAGAACAAACTGGGAGAAAACACTTGACAAAGCAACACAATTAAGTGAGTCCCTGAGTAACAGCAAACTGGGCAAGAGATTGGAGCAAGTATCATTGTTTAAGGTATGAATATCAACTATTTTAACAACATGAAAAAATTTTAAATCACATTGTGGTTATAATTAATTTTTTGAAGTTTACCCATTCAGAGAAGTGATGTTTACTTAAATTATTCTGTTTACCTGAAGATTCATGTGCAGGCTGGTCTGTAAAGCCAGGCCAGACTCTGGAGCTATTTAATTTCTAAACAGGGCATCTATTTTTACTGCTTTGCAAATTACTATTAAGCAGGATACCTGGAAAAGAATTTGTTTTTCATTTTGAGAGCGAGCTTCAGCAAACACATACGTAAAACTGACAGTCAGCTGATGACTTCCTTGACTCTTGTAATTTCTAGGTTTGAGTCCAAGTCAGACTTCGCAGTGAACATAAAAAGCTGTAAGAAAATACTAGTAGGGAAAAGTTTAAGTAATCTACATCTGTCTGCAGCAAGCTATCTATCAGAGCCAGCTTTAAGAGATAAACAGCGATGCCTAGACAGTATTAAAACTAGTGAAACACAGGATCCTGAAGAAAGTCACTGGTAAAAAAAGGGAAACCCCTCTATTTCTGTATGCTTTAAATGAATCTTCTACACAAAAGTCAGGTAATGTAAAGTGCTACAAAGCTCCACATAAGCAGATTAGAAAGTTTAGAGAGGTCTTTGAAACATGTGGTTCTTAAAGAACAGAACAGTTGAAACAATGTTCTGACAATGTTTCAAGGAATATTGCATGGAAGTTTCCCGTGGATGGCTTACCTTCTCCCCGAGACACGGTACTGCAGCATCATTTCTGATTGTACAAACAGAACACAAATACAACAATTAGCCACATTCTCAGCTGAAGTAAATTGCTGTACTTGCACTGAAATTAAAAGTTTTAAATATATTTAAAAGAAGTGACTGCTCTTTCATAACCATCAGAATTGCTTTTGCAAGCAATATTTTCACCTTGGCAGCTGTGAAGTTAACTGAGGCCCACCGTAGATTAACACCCAAGAGCAGTAACAAGCAACTAGTCATGAAAGACCGCGGGAACAAAATATAACAGCAGTTCTTACTGTTGTGCAGCAGCAACGAATTCAACAGGGCAGGAGACAGCCTTTAAGTAGCAGACTAGTTAACTAACCAAGAAATGTGGGTCAAATTCCCCTTTACTCGTGCCGGTGCAAATTAGTAGGAATTCCACCGCAGCCGGTGGCGACACACTGACATACTGGCAGGGCTGTCAGTCTTTGGCCAATGCCTGTGTGCAATTACAGTCTACAGCAGGATGCAGTGGCAGTCTACTTGCACTTTCTTCACACCCCTGAATAAAACACAGAATTATCTATCCCATCACAGTTATGTAGCTTAATTCCCAAATTCCACTTTGTTTACATCTTAAACATGATTGAGTATTATTACAACCTTGAATTGTCTAGTATAGTTCAATTGATTAGGACAGGGCAATGCGAGCTCCACTACTTCTGTAGTATTGACCTTCAGTCTAGGTAATCATTTTTGCTGTCAAAAATTGACTAGCTAACCATTGACCAAGTCAGAGTAACACGGTCTTTGACCTAAAATTAAGAATCCTCAACAATGAAAAAATACTGATAATACAGCACAAGTGGGATTAAAAATCTCACCGTGTAACTGTATCTGTCCAGCTTAAGATGCAGCACAAAACAAGGAACGCACAATTAATAAGACGACTGAGGGTAGTCACAAAGCTAGACGCAGAGAGGTCTCTAAGTTACTCCTGCCAGAGGGTAACAAACTAACACAGTGTCACATACATGACTGCAACAAATGATGCAGAATTCCCTGACAGTGATTTCCACATTATTTATTACCATGTCAACTGTTAAGTCACCCACCAGTGATGTGTTTATGTCACTTATTCACAGCATACAAAAGCATTCTTTGTAAAAACACTTCTACAGGCAAAACTTGTCTCTAATGACACACTCCATGAGGATTATCTCTACAGAGTGACATTAGGTTAGTAATGTCACTGTGTTGACTGACCGCTGGTTGTCACCTAACCAGAAATTATATCAATGTCCTCTCTCTTAACAGGAGTCTTTGAAGATATACCATGGAATTTTCCTGTATGAGGAATAACAAAGTATAAGAGAAAATTCCATGGATATTGCAAGGTAAATTTAACATTATACTTTTATAAATGTAGTATGCTTTCGCAGTATGCAATATGGTACTTTTGTGGCCACAGATTTGAAAAGCTACAGTAGTTACTCCTGGGGGTGGGGGTTTGTCGTGGTTTAGCGGCAGCTCAGCCCCACACAGTCGCTCGCTCGCTCCCCACCGGTAGATGGGGGAGAGAATCAGAAGGGTAACGCTCGTGGGTTGGGTTAAGAACAGTTTAATAATTAAAATTAAAAGAAACAACAGTAGAAATGCAATGTAAAGGAGAACAACGAGAGGCGCAAAGCCCCGGGGGAGGGGGGAAGGGAGGGGAGAGGGGGAACGAACCGCCGGAACAAACCGCACGCGCCGCAGCCGCTCGCCGCCCGCCAACCCGACGCCGCGCCGCCTCCGCGCTGCCACTGCCCCCCCTCAATATATTGGCCATGGTGTCACATGGTATGGAATGAACCTGCCACTGGGCAGTCGGGGTCAGCCGCCCCCACCATGGCCCTGCCCCTCCCAGCCCCCCCTGCCACGCCACGCGGCAGAGCACGGGAAGCTGGAAAGGTAGCCGACCCCCACAGTGAGGAGAATTAACCCCTTCTCAGCCAAAACCAGCACAGCCACCTCCCCTTATTCCACACCGCTCACGCCATGCCCAGGTCCCATACCTGGGCTGCTGCACGCCGAGTCAGGCATCCTTCCGTCACTGCTGCACTTTGCTTGTGTCGCAGTTTATCTTCCATGGCTTGGGAGGCTCGTACTCTGATATCATGGATACAACACAGAGGTGACACACAGTATTATACAGCAGTTCGCATTGCCCCATTCAGTTCATTGCCTGTTTTTGCCCAAAATCAAACCCCCTTGAGGCACACATCGGACTTCTCCGTCCTCCCGCATCACCCACCAAGTGCACCCAGGTCCTCGAGCAAAAGCAATCCCACGAACGGCTTTGCCTTTGCCTGAGGCAGGGAGGACCCAGACTGTGTTGCCCAGCGTACTTTTTGCGTGCGCTACAGGGCCTCCATCCCCTCCCACAGGATGTAGGATTTCTGACTGGGCAGGGCCAGCTCGCCTGGCAGATCCCCTCCTGTTGACTAACCACGTGGCTTTTGCCAAATGTGCACCCCAGGGCCTGAATGTCCCACCCCCCCTTGCTCTCAGCGTAGTTTTTAACAGTCCATTGTACCCCTCCATTTTCCCAGAGGCTGGTGCGTGACAGGGGGTGTGATACACCCACTCAATGCCGCGCTCTTTGCCCCAGGGGTCTATGAGGTTGTTTCGGAAATGAGTCCCGTTGTCTGACTCAGTTCTCTCTGGGGTGCCATGTCGCCACAGCACTTGTTTTTCCAGACCCAGGATGTTGTCTGGGCAGTGACGTGGGGGATGGCATATGTTTCCAGCCAGCCGGTCATTGCATCCACCATTGTAAGCACATGGCGCTTACAATGAACAGGGCGTATTGCTTTTCATCTTCTGACAGTTTGTTATACAGTGGGGCCTCTTCAGCACGTGGCACCCCCTCCTCTGGTCATATTCCAAAGTCTTTGCCTTCTGGCCAGCCCATGGTCACTTCCAAGACTCCCGGGCCACTGGGGTTCCCTACTCGAGCCTGCTGGGTGATCAGTGCGACCCATTTACTCCATGTAGCATCACTTTGTGCTAATCCCACCTGGCACTGCTTGTGGTTCTCCCGAGTGCGGGGGGCTTTGAAGAGCTCTTGGCGCACAACGGGCACCCAGCCTCTGTTCGCACCATATCCGATCGTCGCTCATGGGCTCTCCCCTGAGCCCGTCTGACCGTACGCCGGCAGAGTGGCGTTGTAACCGTGCCAGGAGCTCTCCAGCACTCCCTGACCATGATCACCAGAGATCTTTCTCTAACAAACCATCAAGTGCCTCCTCTTCAGAGAGTAGAAAGCAAATGCACACACAAGCACTGCTGTCTGCCAGGAGAGCCCTCACTGACTGTTTAAATTAAGAATCAAGACTGGCAAGCACACTTGACAGTAGCACTCAGT
This sequence comes from Phalacrocorax aristotelis, assembly GCF_949628215.1. Classification (NCBI taxonomy): domain Eukaryota; kingdom Metazoa; phylum Chordata; class Aves; order Suliformes; family Phalacrocoracidae; genus Phalacrocorax; species Phalacrocorax aristotelis. Next base: position 99,108 of record NW_027441233.1, on the reverse strand, counting down.
TCCAGGAGGACAGAAATGCAGATAAAATCTAGCCACTGCTTCACACCAGGAAAGTGATAAATGCCGGTCTTTTGCGTTACGCTGACATGAGTGTTAGTAACGGGAGATAAAGGAACTGACTGGCCTCCAGCTGCGTATTAGTGACAGCTGCTTTCAGTTGGTTCTTTGACTCAAGGCTTACCTGGCCCATGGAACTGCGGGATCCTGCGGAGACGAGCATGCCGTTCTCGTCCTTTAGGAAGCTCCTCTGAGACCAATAGGCTGGATCAGAAGCAAAGGCTTTCCTGTGCCCTGGATTCCTAGGGTCACACACGCTTGTGCTGTCGGTGTTCACAGAAGTCACACACCTCCTTCCTGCATCCTTCTCTCTGTCTGTATTCAAATTACAGCCATAGTATCAAACTACCAGCAATCAGGCTTTCACTAATAAGTCATGGTCTAGTCTGGGTTTAAACCCAGTTCAAGAGCAAGGCACACCACACCGATGGCTGCTGTGGGATAAGCCTGCTCTTGAACCACGCCGGGTGATGCACAGCCCAGGAGTGAGTGACCTGAACCAACAGGCACATCAGGAACCGCCACTTGCATTTTTCCCTCTGCCTCACGTATGGGTCACCCACACAGCACAGTGCATTGGGAAACGCTTTTTATTTGAGGAACAGATGTCATTCAAAAGGAACCGCAGAACATTTCTCTCCGAGCATCCAAAGGCACTCGTTATCGTGACTGCTTTGGTGAGAACAGCATTCCTGCGATGGAAACCTGCAAGTTTTGCACAGAAGACAAAAGTACCAACAACGTAAGAAACAAATGCTACCTTACTATGTGAAATTCTATTATTTCATAGCATTTTCCGACTGGCCTAGACTAAGAGGTTACAAGCATTGCCTAACAACTCACAAGAGACTATGGACTGGCTTCTGCCTGGAGCTTGCTTCTTCCCCACCACAAGCTAGTTATGGTTGGTTACATGCGAAGGGATGAATTGCAGCAAATAAATGGAGTGCGCTGACAACCTTGAGAGTCATCTTCCATGAGAAGGGGTTCTGATGGGGGATTAAACTACTTAGTTATCTGCGGCCTTATTTGCACGCTGGGCATGTCCTTGTAGGACGATCTGTCCAAGGTCTTGGTCTTTTCTCATGACAAAAGGACAGCAGAGAAGGACAGTAACTGACCTTCATTGCCCTCAAGTCCAAATATACCAGAACTGAGGTTGATTTGGCCCTACCACCTGTAGGAAACTCATCTGACAGCTACTGGCCTCTTTCCTGCTCTTTATCGTTCTGCCTATTTTTAAGTGAAAGAGGCAGAAACAAAGCAGAAAGGTGTCAGCAAGTGGGAAGAGATCACTATTTGATCACACAATCAAGTCTAGCAAGATGTGTACACCAACAGCTTGATGCTCATCATTGTTTTCGTTTCAGCTCTCTTAAATTCTCTAAACACATTTACCATAGTGTAAATATATCTATTTTGCATAACAAACATTATCATAACAGAAAAAACTCTCTCTCAACTGGGCTTCTGCTCGTTTCCTACCCATAACTCCCTACCTTTGGCCAATACACGACTGCTGAAAGGTGCTCTTGGATCCACATATCCTGCATTAGCTGGTTTTGTTACCGTTGAGAATGGCTTTGGTCTTGTGGCTGTAAAGCACGAGGGAAAAACGATCAGCCTTGTGCAATCAAAGCAATGGTCAGTTGTGCGTTATGTTCCCCCCCAAAATTACCTCCTCTTGGTCCGGATGAAGGCAGATGGTAAGGCTTGGCTCTCCCTGCAGCCAGCTGCCTCGGACCTCTAGGAAGGGTCTTGCCGTGTTGGCCTGAGAGAGAATTTCTGGCAACTGCTCTCTGTCTCCAGCGAGGAGCACGATCATTCTGATGAACAAAAAGCGTAAAGCAAGAAGGTAACTAATGACAAGGAGTTCATTGCACGGAACTCTCGGTGCTATTTCAAATTAGTGAATATGTTTCCTCTACAGGTGCAGTAAAATACACCCACGGCACAGAACGGCAGCCAGTTCTGACCATCAGCGCACACCAGCTTCACCCGGTATTTTTAGCCAAGCCGAAGGAAGACTGGAATAACAACAGAACCTACAGCTATAACTTAAAACCATTCCCGCACTCTGCAGAACCTGATTCTGACACGCTCGTCAGCACCCACAAGTTTCACGTGGCTGACAAAACAGCAGCCTTGCCCTTGTTTTTCCTGAAACGCCACTGCCCCAGGTGACTGAATCTCCAGGGCAACGGCGGGTTACATTGGACAAAAGGAAGTGACGATTAAAATGAGGAAGAGAAAGCTACCTACACACCCCTTCCCCCTGGATGGAAGCTTTCAAACACAGGACCTAAACCTTCCAAAGCCACCTGGGTACGTTTGCTTCCCTGGAGAACTATGGTTCCCCAAAACAGCACATGGATCACAGAACCACCACAGAAGTTCCCATGACACAGGCTTTGACCTGCCTATTTTGAGATACCGAAGTTAGGTAGGAATTTCTGTCCTAAAAGTGGTAAAACGAAAGCTGTGGAACTGCAGAGCTCACGCTATAACTTGAGGGAATAACACAAAAAAAGAACACCCCACGGTGCAAATTTTGCCTGTGGATTGGCATCCCGACCGCTCTCAGCGAGAGAAAGAGAGTTGCGTGCAAGGTACAAGAGATACACACAACACTCTCTTCATTCCACAGTGACCCAAACAACTTCCAATAATCCCAGCCCTCCATAACCTACATCTCTGAATAACTGAGTGGTGAGAGCGGCTGACAGGGAAGAGATCTATTTATTCCTCAGATGCAAACAAACTATCAGAAGTGGAGCCAACAACAGCCTGGAACATTGAATTTACAACTTCACAGAGCAGCGTTGGAGCAGCGAAACATTTTGTTCCACTTTTGGGTTCAGCTGTAACGTAAGGTGTAGAGGCTCGTTCCTGGTATTTCAAAGAAGGGTGTGATAAGGAAAGCAGGATTCTCACCGAGCGCTGTTAAACCGGTTCGTAACCCCTGAGAGAAACCGGCCCACTCGGCAGAACTTCTACGCTTACCGTGAGATGAACGTTCATCGCCTGGGTCAGCTGTGCTGCTGGGACGTAGTGGGCACGCTGCAGACGGTGGACTGAAAGAATGCCAGGGTTCCGTAAAAATTTCTCCACACACTTCTATGAGAAATATCACATTTAAAACAATAGATGACGATACTGCCTCTTCTCTTTGCAAAGAGGGATGAAGGTTTTCTTCTTGTCCGCACTTACTTGTTCGGAGCCTGTGAAAGGCAGCTTCAGGAAGTCTTCCACCAGCTCCATCTCCCGACACATGTCATACATGTGTTTTAGTAGTTCGTCCATGTTTACCTTAGTGGTGTGTTGCTGCAGCAGAGCCCAAGCCTCCGCCGTGCACCTGTAATTGATTTTTCGAGATGTAAAGGAATATTAATAGGATAACAAAAAAGATGCCCCTCAACTATTGTGCTCAAAGTTTAAAGGAAATTTAGGGGTTTGTGATTTCTGTTGTTTCTTCTCCACCTTTCACAGGATTTCAATGCCAAAATGGTGGCATATATTTCTTTACCTGTTGGACAACAGCACAGTGAGGAAGAGCCGCACTTCACGACTGCTTGAGAACGACGGCTTCATCGTCTGTGTGTATCTGAGGGCTCACCCATGCTCTCCTTGGCACACGAGGGACTGAAGAACTCTCACGTGTTGCCACGACACAGGTTTGATTGCAGCCGGATGAAAGAGCAGGGCCAGGGAGCTCTGCAGGAGTCAGAGATCAGCTTTACTGAGATATATACACACACGCACGCACGCAACAAAGCTATTCAAAAGTGTCTTCAGTGAGGGTGAAGGTCTGTTACAGAAACTGAGGCGATGACTAATGAAAGACTTGATACAGGACAGGCAAATGTAAATTCTGAAGGATTTGCAGCAAAAAATATTCAGTGAGCCGCACGGAGCAAAGGGAGTCTTTTAAAAGGAGCGATTCTCACTTTTCTAGGACCACCAAATCTCCGTATGCAAACATCACCTTTTATAACTACAGGTTATTCTCCCAGGCAAACAGGTTATACTGACATCGTGACAGGCAAAGAACACCATTCAGCATCAGCAGGAACATGAATTAGATGGAAAAGTCATTTTTGCAGTCTTCCACCTCAAATCACGCTGCCGGGATGGTATTTTGAATATTTAAAGTACCCAAACCACTGCGTCTGAGAAAGTGCGCGCCTGCTCTGCTGGAAACAACCCAAACAGATGGCTTTGGCAAGTCACGTGTCAAGCATTATTAAAGGCGGCTTCGTCACTGCCTTAATCCATTTCCTGCCAACGTAACGGAAACCAAACTGCAGATCATCACGTCTTGCTGAAGGTGCTGCTGGAGCAGGATCACAAAAAAAGCTTCCCATGTTTTATCACCTGTTATTAGCTAAGCACCAGGTTTTTAAAGTCATTTGCTAGATCATAGCCTTGTACCACAACGTATGCCTAACTAAACTGTCACATGCTTACTTCATAGTCCTTGTGGTCTAGAAGCCAAAATCCTTGAATAAGCTTAACAAGGCCCGAAGGGATGGCAAAGGCAGCTGCGAAGGAGTTGACGGAAGCTTCTGTTTTGTTCCGAAAGGAACGCATGATGTCTAGCAGCAAGTAAATTGTCTGATATCAAGTATCTAATTAAGGCTAATAAATTTGCAAGACCAACAATTTATCCCATGAAATAATCACATGAAATAATATTATTCCTATGATTAATATAATAGGAATAAATAATAAAAGGAAATAAGAATATCATAGTGGTAGGACGCAGAAAATACTCATGTATTAGTCCTGCCGTTTTACGCTGTTGCAACCTGAAGGTAGTCAGGCCCTAACAACAAAATTGCATTCTGAATAAATAACCAGAAAGACAGACTCTCTGATTTCTCCAAGGCATTCAGAAAGGTTGCCTTTCGATATTTAAACAGTTCCGTTGGAAACTCAGGCTCCCTCTTTAGTCACTGGAGCCACCGGCTGGACATTCAAAACACGTGAACGGCCAATGCTTGATTATTAAAGCAAACAAGTTCTACAGCTGGTTTTTCCCTCCTTTCCAGCGTATATGAAACAACTGAAATTAGGGTGTCCTTACAGCACAGCTTAGCTCTCAATGATTAAAACTGGATTTGAACCAGTACCTGGATCACTCATCGGCAGTGTCGTTTTCTCTTTCTGACAGCTGTTTTGGGGGGTGTATTCTCATCAGAGAACTCCGGGGTGCAACAGCTTTTAAAGCCCCTGCTCTCTAGGCTCCCCTCTCGGGTCAGGCAACAAACAACCAAAGCAACACAGTGCATTTCGGCAGCTTAAAAATTCAGTTTCTGCCCAGTGGCTTTTCTCTTCTCTCTCTCTTTATTATTCTGTGTGCCTCCTCTTCTAACAGCACAAAAGCAAGCCCTCTTAGCTGTGCTGGAAAATGGATGATTTCAGCAAAATCAGGTCCTGGTAAACCGCTGTCAGAAATCCTTTTGCTCTGAAGCAGCACATTCTAGTGCATTGCTCGAGGAAGCAGCCATTTGCTACAGCTGTGGGTGCTTCAAAAATGAAAAACTGTGTCTAAATTTTGAGAAAACCTAAGGGAGCTTTCTACCTTTAACGTTGCTTAGTAAACCTGTTTTCTCACATCAGAAAAGGCTTTGCAACAAAACATTTTAAAAATTCCTAAACAATCCACAGTACAAACAAATAATCAAAGCTTCCTTCTGTGCCTTCATTCTAAACTACATGTTTTCCCTTGCACTGTGTTTGAAGCATAAATTAGAAAATGCATCGAACGCGTAGGTGACAGACATTTCAGACCCCTGATGCGCGTATACTGGAGGTGTGACAGAAATAACTCCAAGGGATACAATTGCATGTTTGTGGCTTTCCTCAACGCCTTCTAGCAAATAGAGCTCCCGCAGTGCCTGGAATGAAAAGGGAAAAGGTTTTTAAAAACTCCTCTCTTTGAGAAATCATTGGCTTTGGGGGAGGGCTGGGGCTGGGGCTGGGGTTTGTGGTGGTGGTGGTTGTTTTCAGGGAACACAACACTCACCCGTAAACTAGGAGGTGGGTATTTCCCAGTTCCTCCTTCCTCTCTCTGCCACATCTCCTCAACTTGGTCTCCCAACTGGGAAACCATCCCATCGACCGTCAGGCAGTCAGAGTCCCATTTGCCTCTGGAACAAAACGTAGCGAGGATTTGCACAGAGGAAAACACTAATTCCAGCCTCGCGGTGTCACAGATTTCCTCCAGCCAAAACAAAACCAGCTAAAGCTCCCACGAGCCCAAGAACGGAACAAACATACACAGGCATGATCGTCACTTGAAATAGACTGGAAAGAAATTTCTCAGTCAGGTGAAAGGTGTTCATTAGATCATAGTGAGCTATTAAAGGAGTTCCAAGTAGGAATCCTAGAAGCTCCCCTGTTAAGGGGAAAGTTGCAGTGACCTTTTAGTTTTCAGGTTTTCTTTTGTGCCGCATTACTTGTAATACAAAGGCAGTGTGAGCAAAGCTACCCCAAATCTCACGCCTCCAGCGGGACTGTTCCCACACACAGCGGTGAGACCACAGCACGGAAATGTCCGGCTTTGTTCTCAGCACCTCGCTTCTGTTACTGAAAAACAGTCACGGTCACAAAGCTGAGCCCACAGCTGAATTCTGGTACCACCTGAAGCAGCACGTTTGTGCCTCTGCACATGCCATCACAGTGACGGAGGGCTGGCCTGTTAAACACTGCATTCCTCAGAAGCCCATCGCAGGCTCCTGCGGGCTGCGACGCCAGCCTTTCATTTCCCGAGGAGGACGAGCAGAAGCAGCACGCTGGAGGTGGTGCTTCTAAGGAGCCCGTGAGCCTGTACGAGAGTTACCTCAGAAGGAACCTCAGGAAGAGGAGCTTGAAAGCCAACGCCTGACATAGAGCAGCCTCCACCTGGACTCCTCCTGCAGCACCTTGTTCACGGTGCCACAGCCTGAGCTTCTTTAGGACTTGCTTTAGTTACAGTACAGGTGCCAAATTAAAATCTGCTCTCACCTAACCCAAGGCACATCACCTGTATGCCAGGGAGCCAGTCCAGGAAAGGGAGTTCCCGTGAGGAAGGCACTTTTATCCAGTCGCCAGGAGAGCGCTGGCTGTGCCAGCTGCGTGGACCTCTGCCCATCTCCTTCAAGGACACCGCGGTGCTTGGGAGTAGGAGATTTGGGCCAATCCCCTTATCGCCATCTACTACTCGTCAAGGAGAGAGATTATTTTTGGTTTTTAAAACATGCTTTCTTCTGTGTCCAGAACAATTGCTCTGCAAAGGCCGTGCCTTGCTGACCTGGCCGTGACGGATCCTGTCCTCATCACATCCCCTTTTCCAGTAGTCACAAATCACACAGAATAGCCAGTGAATTACGTGCGCTTCAAAGAAACGATGATACCAACAAAGGGCACTAAGCAGAGGTATATATCAACGTTTTAACCCAGGAAAGTAACCTCTGTGTTCTGCAGAACACGCGCATCACTGAAGTCAGGGCTGTTGCCGGCAAATGCATGAAGCGTAGCAAATGCAGCTGTTGATGGAAAAGCCACTCGCTGCCGCTTCTGAATTTGCAGTGGAACTGTTCTAGAGCTTTCCTGCACGTCTTACCTTGATAAACGCTCCAGTTTCTGTCGATGACCCGTGTAGTAGCTCTGAATCAGAGGATAATTGTAGAAAGGTCTAGAGAAACGCATATCACCTCCTACAGGCAATAAATAAGAAGTAAGTTAAAGAGGGAATATCACATTTTCAACCTACAGTTTTTGACTAAAAAGACAGAAGCATGTATAAGCTGAGCATCCAACGCACAGGCCAGCCTCTGACTTTGAAAGCAGCCAATCCTCCTTCTGCCTTTGCTAAAAGAGACCGAAGACACAGGAGTCAATTCCTTCTTGTCCCAAGCGCCATTTCAAGTTTACAGCTGAGGTCGCATCCAGAACATGTAGTGTCAGCTGAGGTTCACTATAAAGAAAAAAAACCAATTCTCAAAGGGAATGGGTGTTTAAACACGTCACGTGAGCATGCGTAAGGCAATTAAGGCTAACAACAGAATTTATAACCCATCCAAATGATGAACTATTTCCAAGGTGTATTTTTTCCTCAAACAATCAGTAACAAGTTCAAAACATGCAGGCCGTGCTTTTACTGTAAAATCAAGCATTCCCATGTTGGTGCTTTAGGAGTTACTTGTTTAAAATCCCAAGTATTTCAAGCTGTGGGCACGAGCAACTCCTTCACTCAGAGGCTTAGTGCTGTTTCTGAGAAACACCCCGGAAAGAAACTGTTGGCATCATTCTACACGACGTAGTTGGAAAAAACCAGTCAAACCTCCATTTCAGCAGCAGAACTTCAGCATCTGCTGTCACTGAACCGGCACGGCTTGGTATTGATGAAGCACTGACAGAACCACGGCTAAGCAGGTGTTCATAGGAGCCACTTACTGCTACAAATGCAGGACAGTTTATGCTTACCTGAGCCCTCGGGCAGGAGACGGGACCAACAGAACCAGAGGACCACTCGTGCATACAAAGCTGTGAGGCTGGTTTCTGCCAGCTTCTTTGTCAAGTCTGCAAAACAGGTTAAAAAAAAAAGCTCAAGAGGACTGTTGGTATGCAATTTCTTTTGCTTTGTTTTGTTTTGTTTTTTAATAAAACTCCCCTCATTGCACTAAATAGACAGTAGAAAAATAACACGGTAGAAATCTTTGCCTCTGCATTTTTTTCACTCCGTAACACATCCTTATCTGAAGAAAAAACCCACAATCACAAGCAACCCCTACAAAGAAGCAGATTCACTAACAGTTACATAAAAAAAGGAAAGCCTGAACAGTTAAATCCACTCATGGATAAGACATCTGTTTTTCACAGAGCAGAGATTTTTACTCTAGCAAAGGGATATTCTCTTTCCTCCTCAATATGCCAGGAACAATTGGTAATAGAAACAGCTACAGAAATTCATGCAACTCACTTCACATGTCACTCATTCGTGCTTCCTTTCCTTTTTTAGTAATTTCCAATCCAATATTTGCATGCAATTACGCACTGCTAGCTGACAATCAAAGGGAGTATTTGTCACAGTGCCACATCCCGCTGCTGTAATTTCAAGCCGGGTGCGTGCACAGCTCCTTGCTGAACGCAGCCTCCCCACCCACTCGCACCAGCCCCACAACAAACTCTTGCCCTGAACTCAACGCGCGTTAAGTGGCAGCCCCAACCCCTCCCATTTAAGCCCCTTCTCCCCGCTACATCTGACTTGCTGCCCATCAGCAAAACCAACAGCAGCTCCTCTTTCCACAATTACAGCCCCAGCATCATCCCAAATCTTAATAAAACATACCACCGAGTTAGAAATACTGTGACAAACCTTCTCCAGCCAGCTCGTGGGCTGCTGTTAGAAAGCAGTTTAAGACTCTGCTAAGGTTGCTCAAAAGCAACTGGCGGCGCTGAAGAGCCTGTAACCTCTGCGGGTCAGTGGAGCTGCAGGAGCCGTCAAACAGCACAACACCTTTTCAAGAGCAAGTATGAAAGCGTCAGCCTGCAGAGCAAGTTCAGAGTCGCAAAGCGCACTTCCAGATCTGCGGGCAAGACCATCTACCAGCAGATCACTGAATGAGCTCAGCTGGAAAGAATGACTCTAGGTTTGCAGCATGGCTGCACTAGTACTCACAGATTTGGTCAAATGCGCCTTTTGTATAGATCACTCTGCTCCGTGTCCAGTCAAGGGCAAACTCTACATTAGCAGCAGAACTTGGCTGCTCTCTAAAAAGAGAGAACAACAAAGAAATGAATCAAGAATTCCAAACTAAAAAAATATGCAACACAAAAACCACATAAGAAGTGTTACCTTTAGATGTCCAAAGCTTAATGCAGCCGCTCAGAAGCCCTACAGAACCTGTCTGGGCAGCAGCTGACAAGACCGCCTCTAACTGCTCCTCCTAAACGTAGCAGACAAAAGAAAAGGAGAATCCCACCTGCTTTCAACATCCCAACCACCAACAGTAAGTGCTTGTTTCTAACTGTGCCCTCACTCAGGCATCACAGGCTGGGCTGCTTGTTGCTGGGAGGAGCACAGGAAACTTTCCCTCTGACATGACAACTTACCAAAGGCTAATTCTAACCTCCTGCACGGAACCTCATGCTTTGAGGAACTGACGGGGGGAAGGTTGTTCTGAGGGAACGATGCTTCCTTTTCTCCAGTCTGCCCTCCTTTTCCCAGCTCATCAGGGATCAAAACCCAAACTCAGGACCACGCAGGCAGTTGCACTCATTGATGAGAGAGAAGGAACAGCTTTCCCCGACTTTCTCGTCCTGCTCCTAGAGCAGCGCTGCCTTCCTTTCTAGACATTCAGGCCCTGATCGTGCTTCAACGGGAGGCAACGGTGGGTTTACACGCCCAAGAGGGGACCTCAGACATCACCATTTGCATAAAACTGGCAGGGTACAATTGCAGTTACGCGTGTGGATGGGCAGGAGCAGCATGAAATGGTCTCTGACGCTAAAAGCGGCGCCATGGAAAGCTTAGGAAAGGTCCATCTCTTGACATTCTCAATAAAGACACAGTAAAAGCTCACCTCCTTCTGGAAGCCGCTGCATGTCATGTGAACAACTCCAGAGCTCAGCAAGCACCTGCCATCTGCAGAGACAACGAACGCTGGACAACATTCCATACTCTCACCGTGATGGAAGCACCAGTTTACATTTTTGTCATAGCAGCCTCTGGAAAGGTACAACCAAGTACCCATTTTCTTCGTCACATCACTTACAACCTCTTTTAGAAAAGTGATGACTGAGTGTAGAGATTTTACCTCCGGGGCTATCGAGGTGCTGCGCTTTGAGCTTCAGCCCAGAGTCATTTCATCTGATCACCAGCACCACGTCACGGGCTGCGTTACAGAAGCACCCAACCCCCAGACCCAGCCGCCTGTCAGACGGGTGTCACAACAGCACACACTTGGTCAGTACAATGTGATCAGAGGTGGGGGGGCGGCTTGGGGTGTTTTGGTTTGGTTGGGTTTGGGTTTTGCCTGACAACCAATGAACAAGGGAACCAATAAATGGCATTTGAGCTCGGTTTAAGCTTATCACTACTCAAAACAGTGAAATACCTACCAAAATTATAGCTGCTTGGGTGAAAACACAGCTCAGGTTGTGGGTAAGAAGGAGGAACTCTCCAGCTTAGGCTGCGCTCCTGCACCACAACATCCAGAAGGAGGTTTGGAGCAGTCGTGCTTGTCACAGCGTCCAGTGACCACAGTGCAAAACAGGGGCATCCCTGAAGGGATTCTTCTGGCCTGAAAGAAAACAAGTGCAGAAGCTAAACGCCGACTTTCCAATGAATTATGGGGAGGGGTACTGAAAACAACTCCATCAAAACCTACCTTAGTGAGCCTGGCATTTGAGCCTGATACCAGCAGTCAAAGTCAAATACACCCAAATAAGTAGATGGTTTTCCCTGGCCACGTGTATTCACTTGCCAGCTGAAGACTGAGACACTGGTGTCAGGGGATATGACTGGAAAAGACAAGACGTTGTTTCTTAGTGGGAGAAAATACAATCCATCTGATATTTTTAAAACACCACTTTCTATTTTGGCTTCATTCTGTTACATCACTCAGGAAAACACAACACTTTGCTAAGAATCATTTTAAACATTTACACTGTAGCAAACATCTCTGTGATAGGTTTCAGTCATACTGGCCCCTTTTTGAGTTCAGATTGTACCCGTCCTAAGCCAAATCAAGCACACAATTATTAGCTAATCAAGTTTTTCATACAGTAAGAGTTGATCAAGAGGTTTAGCAAAAAAAAACCAAACAAATCCCCACAAGTTAGCCTACACAGATATGGAAGACTTTCAGGCTGTGGGTACGGAACAGCATTCATTGCTTGGACTCCAAAACCATTTCGTTTAGAGTCACCAAACAGGGACATCAGGAACAAACCTTCATCAACGCTGCCTTCTCTGGCTGCGTGGGTGGGAAAGGTTTCTACAGCCCGACAGCTGACTAACTTGGCCTTGCTGCCCTGCCCTCTCAAGGGAAAGGCTCCGCCCGTCAGATCCAACCTGTTCTTTCCAACACAGGATGCCAGACGCTGTGGAAAAAATCACAGGGGAGAGAAGGGTCATTCTGAGATAAAAGCAGACATTACACCTCAGTAGGAAACAATGTCCATGTCTAATAGAACACGCGCATTGTTCTCTAGCTCTCCCAGGCGCTTAAAAGCCTTAAAAGTTGGATTTAGACCCCAAACATGAGCTTTGCGACACACAAATGAGATTTTATAGTAAAAAGACAAGACAGGTTTGGACCCTAACAGTGAGGGTTTGGGACCTCTAAACGAGGCTTAATGCGTTAAAAGAAGGGTCTGGGCTCTAAAACTCACAGTTTGGAAAAGAAAATGATGGTTTGCACATTCAAAGACCACATTCGATGCCAATACTAAAGGTTTGGGATATAAAAATGAGGCTTTGCGGGTGAAAAGAGGGATTTGGACACTAAAAATGAGGTTTTGACACCCAAAAGTGAGGGTTTGGACTTTAAAGGAGACACTGAGCATTAAAACAGATGTCTGGACCCCTCTTGGCTGTTAAAAGTGAGGCTTTGAGCCTTAAACAAGGGGTTTGGACTCAAATGCACAGTTTAGAATGAAAAAATGAGGGTTTGAGCATTAAGAGACTGGATTCGATGCTAAAAGGGAGGGTTTGAGACCTAAAAAGGAGGCACTGAGCATTAAAAGTGAGGTTTTGGCACCTGAAAGTGAGGCTGTGGGACCTAAAACTAAGGCTTTGCTGGTGAAAAGAGGGCTTTGGAGAGTAAAAATGAGGTTTTGGCACCTGAAAGTGCGGGTTTGGATGTTAAATGAGAGGGTTTGGGACTTTAAAAGGAGGCACTGAGCATTAAAAGAGGGGTTTGGAGCCTGAAAGTGAGGCTTTGGGTGGTAAAACTGAGGCTGTGAGCTTTAAAGCTGGGGTTTGAACCCTAAAAGTGAGGGCTTGGGACCTAAGAATGAGGGTTTGACCCTGAAAAAGACAGCTTTGGACCTGAAAAGTGAGGGTTTGGGACCTAAAAATGAGGCTTTATTCCTTAATAGAGGTGTGTGGACCCTGAAAGGGAGGGTTTGGCACCTAAAAATGAGGCTTTTAGCCTTAAAACAGGGGTTTGGAACCCCCAAAATGAGGGCTTGGGACTTAAAATAAGACTTTGAGCCTTAAAGGTGAGGGTTTGGGATCTAAAACTGAGGCTGTGAACCTAAAAGAGGGGTTTGGATGCTAAAAGTGAAACTTGGGAATGTATACTGAGGCTTTGAACCTAAAACACAGGTTTGGATGTGAAAGTGAGGGTTTGGCTGTTAAAAATGAGGCTTTGAGCCTTAAACAAGGGGTTTGGACTCAAATGCACAGTTTAGAATGAAAAAATGATGGTTTGAGCATTAATAGAGTGGATTCGATGCTAAAAGTGAGGGCTTGGGACCTAAGAATGAGGGTTTGAACCTAAAGACGACAGCTTTGGACCTGAAAAGTGAGGCTGTGGGACCTAAAACTGAGGCTTTGCTGGTGAAAAGAGGGCTTTGGAGAATAAAAATGAGGTTTTGGCACCTGAAAGTGAGGGTTTGGATGCTAAAAGTGAGGGTTTGGGACTTTAAAAGTAGGCACTGAGCATTAAAAGAGGGGTTTGGAGCCTGAAAGTGAGGCTTTGGGTGGTAAAACTGAGGCTGTGAGCTTTAAAACTGGGGTTTGAACCCTTAAAGTGAGGGCTTGGGACCTAAGAATGAGGGTTTGACCCTGAAAAAGACAGCTTTGGACCTGAAAAGTGGGGGTTTGAGGCCTAAAAATGAGGCTTTATTCCTTAATAGAGGTGTGTGGACCCTGAAAGTGAGGGTTTGGGATCTAAAACTGAGGCTGTGAACCTAAAAGACAGGTTTGGATGTGACAGTGAGGGTTTGGCTATTAAAAATGAGGCTTTGAGCCTTAAGCAATGGTTTGGACTCTAAAACGCACGGTTTGGAACGGAAAAATGACAGTTTGAGCATTAAGAGACTGGATTCGATGCTAAAAGGGAGGGTTTGGGGCCTTAAAAGGAGGCACTGAGCATTAAAATGAGGCTTTGGACCTGAAAAGTGAGGGTTTGGGATCTAAAACTGAGGCTGTGAACCTAAAAGACAGGTTTCGACCCTGAAAGTGAGGGTTTGGCACCTAAAAATGAGGCTTTGAGCCTTAAGCAATGGTTTGGACTCTAAAACGCACGGTTTGGAATGGAAAAATTACGGTTTAAGCATTAAGAGACTGGATTAGATGCTAAAAGGGAGGGTTTGGGACCCTAAAAGGAGACACTGAGCAGTAAAAGAGGGGTTTGGAGCCTGAAAGTGAGGCTTTGGGTGGTAAAACTGAGGCTGTGAGCTTGAAAGCTGGGGTTTGAACCCTATAAAATGAGGGCTTGGGACCTAAGAATGAGGGTTTGACCCTGAAAAAGACAGCTTTGGACCTGAAAAGTGGGGGTTTGGGACCTAAAAATGAGGCTTTATTCCTTAATAGAGGTGTGTGGACCCTGAAATTGAGAGTTTGGGATCTAAAACTGAGGCTGTGAACCTAAAAGACAGGTTTCGACCCTGAAAGTGAGGGTTTGGCACCTAAAAATGAGGCTTTGAGCCTTAAGCAATGGTTTGGACTCTAAAACGCACGGTTTGGAACGGAAAAATGACGGTTTGAGCATTAAGAGACTGGATTAGATGCTAAAAGGGAGGGTTTGAGACCCTAAAAGGAGACACTGAGCAGTAAAAGAGGGGTTTGGACCTTGAAAGTGAGGCTGTGGGACCTAAAACTGAGGCTTTGCTGGTGAAAAGAGGGCTTTGGAGAGTAAAAATGAGGTTTTGGCACCTGAAAGTGAGGGTTTGGATGCTAAAAGTGAGGGTTTGGGACTTTAAAAGTAGGCATTGAGCATTAAAAGAGGGGTTTGGAGCCTGAAAGTGAGGCTTTGGGTGGTAAAACTGAGGCTGTGAGCTTTAAAGCTGGGGTTTGAACCTAAAAGTGAGGGCTTGGGACCTAAGAATGAGGGTTTGACCCTGAAAAAGACAGCTTTGGACCTGAAAAGTGAGGGTTTGGGACCTAAAAATGAGGCTTTATTCCTTAATAGAGGTGTGTGGACCCTGAAAGGGAGGGTTTGGCACCTAAAAATGAGGCTTTTAGCCTTAAAACAGGGGTTTGGAACCCCCAAAATGAGGGTTTGGGACTTCAAATAAGACTTTGAGCCTTAAAGGTGAGGGTTTGGGATCTAAAACTGAGGCTGTGAACGTAAAAGAGGGGTTTGGATGCTACAAGTGAAACTTGGGAACGTATACTGAGGCTTTGATCCTAAAACACAGGTTTGGATGTGAAAGTGAGGGTTTGGCTGTTAAAAATGAGGCTTTGAGCCTTAAACAAGGGGTTTGGACTCAAATGCACAGTTTAGAATGAAAAAATGATGGTTTGAGCATTAATAGAGTGGATTCGATGCTAAAAGTGAGGGCTTGGGACCTAAGAATGAGGGTTTGAACCTAAAGACGACAGCTTTGGACCTGAAAAGTGAGGCTGTGGGACCTAAAACTGAGGCTTTGCTGGTGAAAAGAGGGCTTTGGAGAATAAAAATGAGGTTTTGGCACCTGAAAGTGAGGGTTTGGATGCTAAAAGTGAGGGTTTGGGACTTTAAAAGTAGGCATTGAGCATTAAAAGAGGGGTTTGGAGCCTGAAAGTGAGGCTTTGGGTGGTAAAACTGAGGCTGTGAGCTTTAAAACTGGGGTTTGAACCCTTAAAGTGAGGGCTTGGGACCTAAGAATGAGGGTTTGACCCTGAAAAAGACAGCTTTGGACCTGAAAAGTGGGGGTTTGGGATCTAAAACTGAGGCTGTGAACCTAAAAGACAGGTTTTGACCCTGAAAGTGAGGGTTTGGCACCTAAAAATGAGGCTTTGAGCCTTAAGCAATGGTTTGGAATATAAAACGCACGGTTTGGAACGGAAAAATGACGGTTTGAGCATTAAGAGACTGGATTAGATGCTAAAAGGGAGGGTTTGAGACCCTAAAAGGAGACACTGAGCAGTAAAAGAGGGGTTTGGACCTTGAAAGTGAGGCTGTGGGACCTAAAACTGAGGCTTTGCTGGTGAAAAGAGGGCTTTGGAGAGTAAAAATGAGGTTTTGGCACCTGAAAGTGAGGGTTTGGATGCTAAAAGTGAGGGTTTGGGACTTTAAAAGGAGGCACTGAGCATTAAAAGAGGGGTTTGGAGCCTGAAAGTGAGGCTTTGGGTGGTAAAACTGAGGCTGTGAGCTTGAAAGCTGGGGTTTGAACCCTAAAAGTGAGGGCTTGGGACCTAAGAATGAGGGTTTGACCCTGAAAAAGACAGCTTTGGACCTGAAAAGTGAGGGTTTGGGACCTAAAAATGAGGCTTTATTCCTTAATAGAGGTGTGTGGACCCTGAAAGTGAGGGTTTGGCACCTAAAAATGAGGCTTTTAGCCTTAAAACAGGGGTTTGGAACCCCCAAAATGAGGGTTTGGGACTTCAAATAAGACTTTGAGCCTTAAAGGTGAGGGTTTGGGATCTAAAACTGAGGCTGTGAACGTAAAAGAGGGGTTTGGATGCTACAAGTGAAACTTGGGAACGTATACTGAGGCTTTGAACCTAAAACACAGGTTTGGATGTGAAAGTGAGGGTTTGGCTGTTAAAAATGAGGCTTTGAGCCTTAAACAAGGGGTTTGGACTCAAATGCACAGTTTAGAATGAAAAAATTATGGTTTGAGCATTAATAGAGTGGATTTGATGCTAAAAGTGAGGGCTTGGGACCTAAGAATGAGGGTTTGAACCTAAAGACGACAGCTTTGGACCTGAAAAGTGAGGCTGTGGGACCTAAAACTGAGGCTTTGCTGGTGAAAAGAGGGCTTTGGAGAATAAAAATGAGGTTTTGGCACCTGAAAGTGAGGGTTTGGATGCTAAAAGTGAGGGTTTGGGACTTTAAAAGGAGGCACTGAGCATTAAAAGAGGGGTTTGGAGCCTGAAAGTGAGGCTTTGGGTGGTAAAACTGAGGCTGTGAGCTTGAAAGCTGGGGTTTGAACCCTAAAAGTGAGGGCTTGGGACCTAAGAATGAGGGTTTGACCGTGAAAAAGACAGCTTTGGACCTGAAAAGTGAGGGTTTGGGACCTAAAAATGAGGCTTTATTCCTTAATAGAGGTGTGTGGACCCTGAAAGGGAGGGTTTGGCACCTAAAAATGAGGCTTTTAGCCTTAAAACAGGGGTTTGGAACCCCCAAAATGAGGGTTTGGGACTTCAAATAAGACTTTGAGCCTTAAAGGTGAGGGTTTGGGATCTAAAACTGAGGCTGTGAACGTAAAAGAGGGGTTTGGATGCTACAAGTGAAACTTGGGAACGTATACTGAGGCTTTGAACCTAAAACACAGGTTTGGATGTGAAAGTGAGGGTTTGGCTGTTAAAAATGAGGCTTTGAGCCTTAAACAAGGGGTTTGGACTCAAATGCACAGTTTAGAATGAAAAAATTATGGTTTGAGCATTAATAGAGTGGATTCGATGCTAAAAGTGAGGGCTTGGGACCTAAGAATGAGGGTTTGAACCTAAAGACGACAGCTTTGGACCTGAAAAGTGAGGCTGTGGGACCTAAAACTGAGGCTTTGCTGGTGAAAAGAGGGCTTTGGACACTAAAAATGAGGTTTTGGCACCTGAAAGTGAGGGTTTGGATGCTAAAAGTGAGGGTTTGGGACTTTAAAAGTAGGCATTGAGCATTAAAAGAGGGGTTTGGAGCCTGAAAGTGAGGCTTTGGGTGGTAAAACTGAGGCTGTGAGCTTTAAAACTGGGGTTTGAACCCTTAAAGTGAGGGCTTGGGACCTAAGAATGAGGGTTTGACCCTGAAAAAGACAGCTTTGGACCTGAAAAGTGGGGGTTTGGGATCTAAAACTGAGGCTGTGAACCTAAAAGACAGGTTTTGACCCTGAAAGTGAGGGTTTGGCACCTAAAAATGAGGCTTTGAGCCTTAAGCAATGGTTTGGACTCTAAAACGCACGGTTTGGAACGGAAAAATGACGGTTTGAGCATTAAGAGACTGGATTAGATGCTAAAAGGGAGGGTTTGAGACCCTAAAAGGAGACACTGAGCAGTAAAAGAGGGGTTTGGACCTTGAAAGTGAGGCTGTGGGACCTAAAACTGAGGCTTTGCTGGTGAAAAGAGGGCTTTGGAGAGTAAAAATGAGGTTTTGGCACCTGAAAGTGAGGGTTTGGATGCTAAAAGTGAGGGTTTGGGACTTTAAAAGGAGGCATTGAGCATTAAAAGAGGGGTTTGGAGCCTGAAAGTGAGGCTTTGGGTGGTAAAACTGAGGCTGTGAGCTTGAAAGCTGGGGTTTGAACCCTAAAAGTGAGGGCTTGGGACCTAAGAATGAGGGTTTGACCCTGAAAAAGACAGCTTTGGACCTGAAAAGTGAGGGTTTGGGACCTAAAAATGAGGCTTTATTCCTTAATAGAGGTGTGTGGACCCTGAAAGTGAGGGTTTGGCACCTAAAAATGAGGCTTTTAGCCTTAAAACAGGGGTTTGGAACCCCCAAAATGAGGGTTTGGGACTTAAAATAAGACTTTGAGCCTTAAAGGTGAGGGTTTTGGATCTAAAACTGAGGCTGTGAACGTAAAAGAGGGGTTTGGATGCTACAAGTGAAACTTGGGAACGTATACTGAGGCTTTGATCCTAAAACACAGGTTTGGATGTGAAAGTGAGGGTTTGGCTGTTAAAAATGAGGCTTTGAGCCTTAAACAAGGGGTTTGGACTCAAATGCACAGTTTAGAATGAAAAAATGATGGTTTGAGCATTAATAGAGTGGATTCGATGCTAAAAGTGAGGGCTTGGGACCTAAGAATGAGGGTTTGAACCTAAAGACGACAGCTTTGGACCTGAAAAGTGAGGCTGTGGGACCTAAAACTGAGGCTTTGCTGGTGAAAAGAGGGCTTTGGAGAATAAAAATGAGGTTTTGGCACCTGAAAGTGAGGGTTTGGATGCTAAAAGTGAGGGTTTGGGACTTTAAAAGGAGGCATTGAGCGTTAAAAGAGGGGTTTGGAGCCTGAAAGTGAGGCTTTGGGTGGTAAAACTGAGGCTGTGAGCTTTAAAACTGGGGTTTGAACCCTTAAAGTGAGGGCTTGGGACCTAAGAATGAGGGTTTGACCCTGAAAAAGACAGCTTTGGACCTGAAAAGTGGGGGTTTGGGATCTAAAACTGAGGCTGTGAACCTAAAAGACAGGTTTTGACCCTGAAAGTGAGGGTTTGGCACCTAAAAATGAGGCTTTGAGCCTTAAGCAATGGTTTGGACTCTAAAACGCACGGTTTGGAACGGAAAAATGACGGTTTGAGCATTAAGAGACTGGATTAGATGCTAAAAGGGAGGGTTTGGAACCCTAAAAGGAGACACTGAGCAGTAAAAGAGGGGTTTGGACCTTGAAAGTGAGGCTGTGGGACCTAAAACTGAGGCTTTGCTGGTGAAAAGAGGGCTTTGGAGAATAAAAATGAGGTTTTGGCACCTGAAAGTGAGGGTTTGGATGCTAAAAGTGAGGGTTTGGGACTTTAAAAGTAGGCACTGAGCATTAAAAGAGGGGTTTGGAGCCTGAAAGTGAGGCTTTGGGTGGTAAAACTGAGGCTGTGAGCTTTAAAACTGGGGTTTGAACCCTTAAAGTGAGGGCTTGGGACCTAAGAATGAGGGTTTGACCCTGAAAAAGACAGCTTTGGACCTGAAAAGTGGGGGTTTGGGATCTAAAACTGAGGCTGTGAACCTAAAAGACAGGTTTTGACCCTGAAAGTGAGGGTTTGGCACCTAAAAATGAGGCTTTGAGCCTTAAGCAATGGTTTGGACTCTAAAACGCACGGTTTGGAACGGAAAAATGACGGTTTGAGCATTAAGAGACTGGATTAGATGCTAAAAGGGAGGGTTTGAGACCCTAAAAGGAGACACTGAGCAGTAAAAGAGGGGTTTGGACCTTGAAAGTGAGGCTGTGGGACCTAAAACTGAGGCTTTGCTGGTGAAAAGAGGGCTTTGGACACTAAAAATGAGGTTTGGCACCTGAAAGTGAGGGTTTGGATGCTAAAAGTGAGGGTTTGGGACTTTAAAAGGAGGCACTGAGCATTAAAAGAGGGGTTTGGAGCCTGAAAGTGAGGCTTTGGGTGGTAAAACTGAGGCTGTGAGCTTGAAAGCTGGGGTTTGAACCCTAAAAGTGAGGGCTTGGGACCTAAGAATGAGGGTTTGACCCTGAAAAAGACAGCTTTGGACCTGAAAAGTGAGGGTTTGGGACCTAAAAATGAGGCTTTATTCCTTAATAGAGGTGTGTGGACCCTGAAAGTGAGGGTTTGGCACCTAAAAATGAGGCTTTTAGCCTTAAAACGGGTTTGGAACCCCCAAAATGAGGGTTTGGGACTTCAAATAAGACTTTGAGCCTTAAAGGTGAGGGTTTGGGATCTAAAACTGAGGCTGTGAACGTAAAAGAGGGGTTTGGATGCTACAAGTGAAACTTGGGAACGTATACTGAGGCTTTGAACCTAAAACACAGGTTTGGATGTGAAAGTGAGGGTTTGGCTGTTAAAAATGAGGCTTTGAGCCTTAAACAAGGGGTTTGGACTCAAATGCACAGTTTAGAATGAAAAAATGACGGTTTGAGCATTAATAGAGTGGATTCGATGCTAAAAGTGAGGGCTTGGGACCTAAGAATGAGGGTTTGAACCTAAAGACGACAGCTTTGGACCTGAAAAGTGAGGCTGTGGGACCTAAAACTGAGGCTTTGCTGGTGAAAAGAGGGCTTTGGAGAATAAAAATGAGGTTTTGGCACCTGAAAGTGAGGGTTTGGATGCTAAAAGTGAGGGTTTGGGACTTTAAAAGGAGGCATTGAGCATTAAAAGAGGGGTTTGGAGCCTGAAAGTGAGGCTTTGGGTGGTAAAACTGAGGCTGTGAGCTTGAAAGCTGGGGTTTGAACCCTAAAAGTGAGGGCTTGGGACCTAAGAATGAGGGTTTGACCCTGAAAAAGACAGCTTTGGACCTGAAAAGTGAGGGTTTGGGACCTAAAAATGAGGCTTTATTCCTTAATAGAGGTGTGTGGACCCTGAAAGTGAGGGTTTGGCACCTAAAAATGAGGCTTTTAGCCTTAAAACAGGGGTTTGGAACCCCCAAAATGAGGGTTTGGGACTTCAAATAAGACTTTGAGCCTTAAAGGTGAGGGTTTGGGATCTAAAACTGAGGCTGTGAACGTAAAAGAGGGGTTTGGATGCTACAAGTGAAACTTGGGAACGTATACTGAGGCTTTGATCCTAAAACACAGGTTTGGATGTGAAAGTGAGGGTTTGGCTGTTAAAAATGAGGCTTTGAGCCTTAAACAAGGGGTTTGGACTCAAATGCACAGTTTAGAATGAAAAAATGATGGTTTGAGCATTAATAGAGTGGATTCGATGCTAAAAGTGAGGGCTTGGGACCTAAGAATGAGGGTTTGAACCTAAAGACGACAGCTTTGGACCTGAAAAGTGAGGCTGTGGGACCTGAAACTGAGGCTTTGCTGGTGAAAAGAGGGCTTTGGAGAGTAAAAATGAGGTTTTGGCACCTGAAAGTGAGGGTTTGGATGCTAAAAGTGAGGGTTTGGGACTTTAAAAGGAGGCATTGAGCATTAAAAGAGGGGTTTGGAGCCTGAAAGTGAGGCTTTGGGTGGTAAAACTGAGGCTGTGAGCTTTAAAACTGGGGTTTGAACCCTTAAAGTGAGGGCTTGGGACCTAAGAATGAGGGTTTGACCCTGAAAAAGACAGCTTTGGACCTGAAAAGTGGGGGTTTGGGATCTAAAACTGAGGCTGTGAACCTAAAAGACAGGTTTTGACCCTGAAAGTGAGGGTTTGGCACCTAAAAATGAGGCTTTGAGCCTTAAGCAATGGTTTGGACTCTAAAACGCAGGGTTTGGAACGGAAAAATGACGGTTTGAGCATTAAGAGACTGGATTAGATGCTAAAAGGGAGGGTTTGAAACCCTAAAAGGAGACACTGAGCAGTAAAAGAGGGGTTTGGACCTTGAAAGTGAGGCTGTGGGACCTAAAACTGAGGCTTTGCTGGTGAAAAGAGGGCTTTGGAGAATAAAAATGAGGTTTTGGCACCTGAAAGTGAGGGTTTGGATGCTAAAAGTGAGGGTTTGGGACTTTAAAAGTAGGCACTGAGCATTAAAAGAGGGGTTTGGAGCCTGCAAGTGAGGCTTTGGGTGGTAAAACTGAGGCTGTGAGCTTTAAAACTGGGGTTTGAACCCTTAAAGTGAGGGCTTGGGACCTAAGAATGAGGGTTTGACCCTGAAAAAGACAGCTTTGGACCTGAAAAGTGGGGGTTTGGGATCTAAAACTGAGGCTGTGAACCTAAAAGACAGGTTTTGACCCTGAAAGTGAGGGTTTGGCACCTAAAAATGAGGCTTTGAGCCTTAAGCAATGGTTTGGACTCTAAAACGCACGGTTTGGAACGGAAAAATGACGGTTTGAGCATTAAGAGACTGGATTAGATGCTAAAAGGGAGGGTTTGGAGCCCTAAAAGGAGACACTGAGCAGTAAAAGAGGGGTTTGGACCTTGAAAGTGAGGCTGTGGGACCTAAAACTGAGGCTTTGCTGGTGAAAAGAGGGCTTTGGAGAATAAAAATGAGGTTTTGGCACCTGAAAGTGAGGGTTTGGATGCCAAAAGTGAGGGTTTGGGACTTCAAAAGGAGGCATTGAGCATTAAAAGAGGGGTTTGGAGCCTGAAAGTGAGGCTTTGGGTGGTAAAACTGAGGCTGTGAGCTTGAAAGCTGGGGTTTGAACCCTAAAAGTGAGGGCTTGGGACCTAAGAATGAGGGTTTGACCCTGAAAAAGACAGCTTTGGACCTGAAAAGTGGAGGTTTGAGACCTAAAAATGAGGCTTTATTCCTTAATAGAGGTGTGTGGACCCTGAAAGTGAGGGTTTGGGATCTAAAACTGAGGCTGTGAACCTAAAAGACAGGTTTTGACCCTGAAAGTGAGGGTTTGGCACCTAAAAATGAGGCTTTTAGCCTTAAAACAGGGGTTTGGAACCCCCAAAATGAGGGTTTGGGACTTCAAATAAGACTTTGAGCCTTAAAGGTGAGGGTTTGGGATCTAAAACTGAGGCTGTGAACGTAAAAGAGGGGTTTGGATGCTACAAGTGAAACTTGGGAACGTATACTGAGGCTTTGAACCTAAAACACAGGTTTGGATGTGAAAGTGAGGGTTTGGCTGTTAAAAATGAGGCTTTGAGCCTTAAACAAGGCGTTTGGACTCAAATGCACAGTTTAGAATGAAAAAATGACGGTTTGAGCATTAATAGAGTGGATTCGATGCTAAAAGTGAGGGCTTGGGACCTAAGAATGAGGGTTTGAACCTAAAGACGACAGCTTTGGACCTGAAAAGTGAGGCTGTGGGACCTAAAACTGAGGCTTTGCTGGTGAGAAGAGGGCTTTGGAGAATAAAAATGAGGTTTTGGCACCTGAAAGTGAGGGTTTGGATGCTAAAAGTGAGGGTTTGGGACTTTAAAAGGAGACATTGAGCATAAAAAGAGGGGTTTGGAGCCTGAAAGTGAGGCTTTGGGTGGTAAAACTGAGGCTGTGAGCTTGAAAGCTGGGGTTTGAACCCTAAAAGTGAGGGCTTGGGACCTAAGAATGAGGGTTTGACCCTGAAAAAGACAGCTTTGGACCTGAAAAGTGAGGGTTTGGGACCTAAAAATGAGGCTTTATTCCTTAATAGAGGTGTGTGGACCCTGAAAGTGAGGGTTTGGCACCTAAAAATGAGGCTTTTAGCCTTAAAACAGGGGTTTGGAACCCCCAAAATGAGGGTTTGGGACTTCAAATAAGACTTTGAGCCTTAAAGGTGAGGGTTTGGGATCTAAAACTGAGGCTGTGAACGTAAAAGAGGGGTTTGGATGCTACAAGTGAAACTTGGGAACGTATACTGAGGCTTTGATCCTAAAACACAGGTTTGGATGTGAAAGTGAGGGTTTGGCTGTTAAAAATGAGGCTTTGAGCCTTAAACAAGGGGTTTGGACTCAAATGCACAGTTTAGAATGAAAAAATGATGGTTTGAGCATTAATAGAGTGGATTCGATGCTAAAAGTGAGGGCTTGGGACCTAAGAATGAGGGTTTGAACCTAAAGACGACAGCTTTGGACCTGAAAAGTGAGGCTGTGGGACCTGAAACTGAGGCTTTGCTGGTGAAAAGAGGGCTTTGGAGAGTAAAAATGAGGTTTTGGCACCTGAAAGTGAGGGTTTGGATGCTAAAAGTGAGGGTTTGGGACTTTAAAAGGAGGCATTGAGCATTAAAAGAGGGGTTTGGAGCCTGAAAGTGAGGCTTTGGGTGGTAAAACTGAGGCTGTGAGCTTTAAAACTGGGGTTTGAACCCTTAAAGTGAGGGCTTGGGACCTAAGAATGAGGGTTTGACCCTGAAAAAGACAGCTTTGGACCTGAAAAGTGGGGGTTTGGGATCTAAAACTGAGGCTGTGAACCTAAAAGACAGGTTTTGACCCTGAAAGTGAGGGTTTGGCACCTAAAAATGAGGCTTTGAGCCTTAAGCAATGGTTTGGACTCTAAAACGCACGGTTTGGAACGGAAAAATGACGGTTTGAGCATTAAGAGACTGGATTAGATGCTAAAAGGGAGGGTTTGGAGCCCTAAAAGGAGACACTGAGCAGTAAAAGAGGGGTTTGGACCTTGAAAGTGAGGCTGTGGGACCTAAAACTGAGGCTTTGCTGGTGAAAAGAGGGCTTTGGAGAATAAAAATGAGGTTTTGGCACCTGAAAGTGAGGGTTTGGATGCCAAAAGTGAGGGTTTGGGACTTCAAAAGGAGGCATTGAGCATTAAAAGAGGGGTTTGGAGCCTGAAAGTGAGGCTTTGGGTGGTAAAACTGAGGCTGTGAGCTTGAAAGCTGGGGTTTGAACCCTAAAAGTGAGGGCTTGGGACCTAAGAATGAGGGTTTGACCCTGAAAAAGACAGCTTTGGACCTGAAAAGTGGAGGTTTGAGACCTAAAAATGAGGCTTTATTCCTTAATAGAGGTGTGTGGACCCTGAAAGTGAGGGTTTGGGATCTAAAACTGAGGCTGTGAACCTAAAAGACAGGTTTTGACCCTGAAAGTGAGGGTTTGGCACCTAAAAATGAGGCTTTGAGCCTTAAGCAATGGTTTGGACTCTAAAACGCACGGTTTGGAACGGAAAAATGACGGTTTGAGCATTAAGAGACTGGATTAGATGCTAAAAGGGAGGGCTTGGAACCCTAAAAGGAGACACTGAGCTGTAAAAGAGGGGTTTGGACCTTGAAAGTGAGGCTGTGGGACCTAAAACTGAGGCTTTGCTGGTGAAAAGAGGGCTTTAGAGAGTAAAAATGAGGTTTTGGCACCTGAAAGTGAGGGTTTGGACGCTAAAAGTGAGGGTTTGGGACTTTAAAAGGAGGCACTGAGCATTAAAAGAGGGGTTTGGAGCCTGAAAGTGAGGCTTTGGGTGGTAAAACTGAGGCTGTGAGCTTGAAAGCTGGGGTTTGAACCCTAAAAGTGAGGGCTTGGGACCTAAGAATGAGGGTTTGACCCTGAAAAAGACAGCTTTGGACCTGAAAAGTGAGGGTTTGGGACCTAAAAATGAGGCTTTATTCCTTAATAGAGGTGTGTGGACCCTGAAAGTGAGGGTTTGGCACCTAAAAATGAGGCTTTTAGCCTTAAAACAGGGGTTTGGAACCCCCAAAATGAGGGTTTGGGACTTCAAATAAGACTTTGAGCCTTAAAGGTGAGGGTTTGGGATCTAAAACTGAGGCTGTGAACCTAAAAGAGGGGTTTGGATGCTACAAGTGAAACTTGGGAACGTATACTGAGGCTTTGATCCTAAAACACAGGTTTGGATGTGAAAGTGAGGGTTTGGCTGTTAAAAATGAGGCTTTGAGCCTTAAACAAGGGGTTTGGACTCAAATGCACAGTTTAGAATGAAAAAATGATGGTTTGAGCATTAATAGAGTGGATTCGATGCTAAAAGTGAGGGCTTGGGACCTAAGAATGAGGGTTTGAACCTAAAGACGACAGCTTTGGACCTGAAAAGTGAGGCTGTGGGACCTAAAACTGAGGCTTTGCTGGTGAAAAGAGGGCTTTGGAGAATAAAAATGAGGTTTTGGCACCTGAAAGTGAGGGTTTGGATGCTAAAAGTGAGGGTTTGGGACTTTAAAAGGAGGCATTGAGCATTAAAAGAGGGGTTTGGAGCCTGAAAGTGAGGCTTTGGGTGGTAAAACTGAGGCTGTGAGCTTTAAAACTGGGGTTTGAACCCTTAAAGTGAGGGCTTGGGACCTAAGAATGAGGGTTTGACCCTGAAAAAGACAGCTTTGGACCTGAAAAGTGGGGGTTTGGGATCTAAAACTGAGGCTGTGAACCTAAAAGACAGGTTTTGACCCTGAAAGTGAGGGTTTGGCACCTAAAAATGAGGCTTTGAGCCTTAAGCAATGGTTTGGACTCTAAAACGCACGGTTTGGAACGGAAAAGTGACGGTTTGAGCATTAAGAGACTGGATTAGATGCTAAAAGGGAGGGTTTGAGACCCTAAAAGGAGACACTGAGCAGTAAAAGAGGGGTTTGGACCTTGAAAGTGAGGCTGTGGGACCTAAAACTGAGGCTTTGCTGGTGAAAAGAGGGCTTTGGAGAGTAAAAATGAGGTTTTGGCACCTGAAAGTGAGGGTTTGGATGCTAAAAGTGAGGGTTTGGGACTTTAAAAGGAGGCACTGAGCATTAAAAGAGGGGTTTGGAGCCTGAAAGTGAGGCTTTGGGTGGTAAAACTGAGGCTGTGAGCTTGAAAGCTGGGGTTTGAACCCTAAAAGTGAGGGCTTGGGACCTAAGAATGAGGGTTTGACCGTGAAAAAGACAGCTTTGGACCTGAAAAGTGAGGGTTTGGGACCTAAAAATGAGGCTTTATTCCTTAATAGAGGTGTGTGGACCCTGAAAGTGAGGGTTTGGCACCTAAAAATGAGGCTTTTAGCCTTAAAACAGGGGTTTGGAACCCCCAAAATGAGGGTTTGGGACTTCAAATAAGACTTTGAGCCTTAAAGGTGAGGGTTTGGGATCTAAAACTGAGGCTGTGAACGTAAAAGAGGGGTTTGGATGCTACAAGTGAAACTTGGGAACGTATACTGAGGCTTTGAACCTAAAACACAGGTTTGGATGTGAAAGTGAGGGTTTGGCTGTTAAAAATGAGGCTTTGAGCCTTAAACAAGGGGTTTGGACTCAAATGCACAGTTTAGAATGAAAAAATGATGGTTTGAGCATTAATAGAGTGGATTCGATGCTAAAAGTGAGGGCTTGGGACCTAAGAATGAGGGTTTGAACCTAAAGACGACAGCTTTGGACCTGAAAAGTGAGGCTGTGGGACCTAAAACTGAGGCTTTGCTGGTGAAAAGAGGGCTTTGGAGAGTAAAAATGAGGTTTTGGCACCTGAAAGTGAGGGTTTGGATGCTAAAAGTGAGGGTTTGGGACTTTAAAAGTAGGCACTGAGCATTAAAAGAGGGGTTTGGAGCCTGAAAGTGAGGCTTTGGGTGGTAAAACTGAGGCTGTGAGCTTGAAAGCTGGGGTTTGAACCCTAAAAGTGAGGGCTTGGGACCTAAGAATGAGGGTTTGACCCTGAAAAAGACAGCTTTGGACCTGAAAAGTGGGGGTTTGGGATCTAAAACTGAGGCTGTGAACCTAAAAGACAGGTTTTGACCCTGAAAGTGAGGGTTTGGCACCTAAAAATGAGGCTTTGAGCCTTAAGCAATGGTTTGGACTCTAAAACGCACGGTTTGGAACGGAAAAATGACGGTTTGAGCATTAAGAGACTGGATTAGATGCTAAAAGGGAGGGTTTGGAACCCTAAAAGGAGACACTGAGCAGTAAAAGAGGGGTTTGGACCTTGAAAGTGAGGCTGTGGGACCTAAAACTGAGGCTTTGCTGGTGAGAAGAGGGCTTTGGACACTAAAAATGAGGTTTTGGCACCTGAAAGTGAGGGTTTGGATGCTAAAAGTGAGGGTTTGGGACTTTAAAAGGAGGCACTGAGCATTAAAAGAGGGGTTTGGAGCCTGAAAGTGAGGCTTTGGGTGGTAAAACTGAGGCTGTGAGCTTTAAAACTGGGGTTTGAACCCTTAAAGTGAGGGCTTGGGACCTAAGAATGAGGGTTTGACCCTGAAAAAGACAGCTTTGGACCTGAAAAGTAGAGGTTTGAGACCTAAAAATGAGGCTTTATTCCTTAATAGAGGTGTGTGGACCCTGAAAGTGAGGGTTTGGGATCTAAAACTGAGGCTGTGAACCTAAAAGACAGGTTTTGACCCTGAAAGTGAGGGTTTGGCACCTAAAAATGAGGCTTTGAGCCTTAAGCAATGGTTTGGACTCTAAAACGCACGGTTTGGAACGGAAAAATGACGGTTTGAGCATTAAGAGACTGGATTAGATGCTAAAAGGGAGGGTTTGAGACCCTAAAAGGAGACACTGAGCTGTAAAAGAGGGGTTTGGACCTTGAAAGTGAGGCTGTGGGACCTAAAACTGAGGCTTTGCTGGTGAAAAGAGGGCTTTAGAGAGTAAAAATGAGGTTTTGGCACCTGAAAGTGAGGGTTTGGATGCTAAAAGTGAGGGTTTGGGACTTTAAAAGGAGGCACTGAGCATTAAAAGAGGGGTTTGGAGCCTGAAAGTGAGGCTTTGGGTGGTAAAACTGAGGCTGTGAGCTTGAAAGCTGGGGTTTGAACCCTAAAAGTGAGGGCTTGGGACCTAAGAATGAGGGTTTGACCGTGAAAAAGACAGCTTTGGACCTGAAAAGTGAGGGTTTGGGACCTAAAAATGAGGCTTTATTCCTTAATAGAGGTGTGTGGACCCTGAAAGTGAGGGTTTGGCACCTAAAAATGAGGCTTTTAGCCTTAAAACAGGGGTTTGGAACCCCCAAAATGAGGGTTTGGGACTTAAAATAAGACTTTGAGCCTTAAAGGTGAGGGCTTGGGATCTAAAACTGAGGCTGTGAACGTAAAAGAGGGGTTTGGATGCTACAAGTGAAACTTGGGAACGTATACTGAGGCTTTGAACCTAAAACACAGGTTTGGATGTGAAAGTGAGGGTTTGGCTGTTAAAAATGAGGCTTTGAGCCTTAAACAAGGGGTTTGGACTCAAATGCACAGTTTAGAATGAAAAAATGATGGTTTGAGCATTAATAGAGTGGATTCGATGCTAAAAGTGAGGGCTTGGGACCTAAGAATGAGGGTTTGAACCTAAAGACGACAGCTTTGGACCTGAAAAGTGAGGCTGTGGGACCTAAAACTGAGGCTTTGCTGGTGAAAAGAGGGCTTTGGAGAGTAAAAATGAGGTTTTGGCACCTGAAAGTGAGGGTTTGGATGCTAAAAGTGAGGGTTTGGGACTTTAAAAGGAGGCACTGAGCATTAAAAGAGGGGTTTGGAGCCTGAAAGTGAGGCTTTGGGTGGTAAAACTGAGGCTGTGAGCTTGAAAGCTGGGGTTTGAACCCTAAAAGTGAGGGCTTGGGACCTAAGAATGAGGGTTTGACCCTGAAAAAGACAGCTTTGGACCTGAAAAGTGAGGGTTTGGGACCTAAAAATGAGGCTTTATTCCTTAATAGAGGTGTGTGGACCCTGAAAGTGAGGGTTTGGCACCTAAAAATGAGGCTTTTAGCCTTAAAACAGGGGTTTGGAACCCCCAAAATGAGGGTTTGGGACTTCAAATAAGACTTTGAGCCTTAAAGGTGAGGGTTTGGGATCTAAAACTGAGGCTGTGAACGTAAAAGAGGGGTTTGGATGCTACAAGTGAAACTTGGGAACGTATACTGAGGCTTTGATCCTAAAACACAGGTTTGGATGTGAAAGTGAGGGTTTGGCTGTTAAAAATGAGGCTTTGAGCCTTAAACAAGGGGTTTGGACTCAAATGCACAGTTTAGAATGAAAAAATGATGGTTTGAGCATTAATAGAGTGGATTCGATGCTAAAAGTGAGGGCTTGGGACCTAAGAATGAGGGTTTGAACCTAAAGACGACAGCTTTGGACCTGAAAAGTGAGGCTGTGGGACCTAAAACTGAGGCTTTGCTGGTGAAAAGAGGGCTTTGGAGAATAAAAATGAGGTTTTGGCACCTGAAAGTGAGGGTTTGGATGCTAAAAGTGAGGGTTTGGGACTTTAAAAGTAGGCATTGAGCATTAAAAGAGGGGTTTGGAGCCTGAAAGTGAGGCTTTGGGTGGTAAAACTGAGGCTGTGAGCTTTAAAACTGGGGTTTGAACCCTTAAAGTGAGGGCTTGGGACCTAAGAATGAGGGTTTGACCCTGAAAAAGACAGCTTTGGACCTGAAAAGTGGGGGTTTGGGATCTAAAACTGAGGCTGTGAACCTAAAAGACAGGTTTTGACCCTGAAAGTGAGGGTTTGGCACCTAAAAATGAGGCTTTGTGCCTTAAGCAATGGTTTGGACTCTAAAACGCACGGTTTGGAACGGAAAAATGACGGTTTGAGCATTAAGAGACTGGATTAGATGCTAAAAGGGAGGGTTTGAGACCCTAAAAGGAGACACTGAGCAGTAAAAGAGGGGTTTGGACCTTGAAAGTGAGGCTGTGGGACCTAAAACTGAGGCTTTGCTGGTGAAAAGAGGGCTTTGGAGAGTAAAAATGAGGTTTTGGCACCTGAAAGTGAGGGTTTGGATGCTAAAAGTGAGGGTTTGGGACTTTAAAAGGAGGCACTGAGCATTAAAAGAGGGGTTTGGAGCCTGAAAGTGAGGCTTTGGGTGGTAAAACTGAGGCTGTGAGCTTGAAAGCTGGGGTTTGAACCCTAAAAGTGAGGGCTTGGGACCTAAGAATGAGGGTTTGACCCTGAAAAAGACAGCTTTGGACCTGAAAAGTGAGGGTTTGGGACCTAAAAATGAGGCTTTATTCCTTAATAGAGGTGTGTGGACCCTGAAAGTGAGGGTTTGGCACCTAAAAATGAGGCTTTTAGCCTTAAAACAGGGGTTTGGAACCCCCAAAATGAGGGTTTGGGACTTCAAATAAGACTTTGAGCCTTAAAGGTGAGGGTTTGGGATCTAAAACTGAGGCTGTGAACCTAAAAGAGGGGTTTGGATGCTACAAGTGAAACTTGGGAACGTATACTGAGGCTTTGAACCTAAAACACAGGTTTGGATGTGAAAGTGAGGGTTTGGCTGTTAAAAATGAGGCTTTGAGCCTTAAACAAGGGGTTTGGACTCAAATGCACAGTTTAGAATGAAAAAATGATGGTTTGAGCATTAATAGAGTGGATTCGATGCTAAAAGTGAGGGCTTGGGACCTAAGAATGAGGGTTTGAACCTAAAGACGACAGCTTTGGACCTGAAAAGTGAGGCTGTGGGACCTAAAACTGAGGCTTTGCTGGTGAGAAGAGGGCTTTGGACACTAAAAATGAGGTTTTGGCACCTGAAAGTGAGGGTTTGGATGCTAAAAGTGAGGGTTTGGGACTTTAAAAGGAGGCACTGAGCATTAAAAGAGGGGTTTGGAGCCTGAAAGTGAGGCTTTGGGTGGTAAAACTGAGGCTGTGAGCTTGAAAGCTGGGGTTTGAACCCTAAAAGTGAGGGCTTGGGACCTAAGAATGAGGGTTTGACCCTGAAAAAGACAGCTTTGGACCTGAAAAGTGAGGGTTTGGGACCTAAAAATGAGGCTTTATTCCTTAATAGAGGTGTGTGGACCCTGAAAGTGAGGGTTTGGCACCTAAAAATGAGGCTTTTAGCCTTAAAACAGGGGTTTGGAACCCCCAAAATGAGGGTTTGGGACTTCAAATAAGACTTTGAGCCTTAAAGGTGAGGGTTTGGGATCTAAAACTGAGGCTGTGAACCTAAAAGAGGGGTTTGGATGCTACAAGTGAAACTTGGGAACGTATACTGAGGCTTTGATCCTAAAACACAGGTTTGGATGTGAAAGTGAGGGTTTGGCTGTTAAAATGAGGCTTTGAGCCTTAAACAAGGGGTTTGGACTCAAATGCACAGTATAGAATGAAAAAATGATGGTTTGAGCATTAATAGAGTGGATTCGATGCTAAAAGTGAGGGCTTGGGACCTAAGAATGAGGGTTTGAACCTAAAGACGACAGCTTTGGACCTGAAAAGTGAGGCTGTGGGACCTAAAACTGAGGCTTTGCTGGTGAAAAGAGGGCTTTGGAGAATAAAAAAGAGGTTTTGGCACCTGAAAGTGAGGGTTTGGATGCTAAAAGTGAGGGTTTGGGACTTTAAAAGGAGGCACTGAGCATTAAAAGAGGGGTTTGGAGCCTGAAAGTGAGGCTTTGGGTGGTAAAACTGAGGCTGTGAGCTTTAAAACTGGGGTTTGAACCCTTAAAGTGAGGGCTTGGGACCTAAGAATGAGGGTTTGACCCTGAAAAAGACAGCTTTGGACCTGAAAAGTGGGGGTTTGGGATCTAAAACTGAGGCTGTGAACCTAAAAGACAGGTTTTGACCCTGAAAGTGAGGGTTTGGCACCTAAAAATGAGGCTTTGAGCCTTAAGCAATGGTTTGGACTCTAAAACGCACGGTTTGGAACGGAAAAATGACGGTTTGAGCATTAAGAGACTGGATTAGATGCTAAAAGGGAGGGTTTGGAACCCTAAAAGGAGACACTGAGCAGTAAAAGAGGGGTTTGGACCTTGAAAGTGAGGCTGTGGGACCTAAAACTGAGGCTTTGCTGGTGAAAAGAGGGCTTTGGAGAATAAAAATGAGGTTTTGGCACCTGAAAGTGAGGGTTTGGATGCTAAAAGTGAGGGTTTGGGACTTTAAAAGGAGGCACTGAGCATTAAAAGAGGGGTTTGGAGCCTGAAAGTGAGGCTTTGGGTGGTAAAACTGAGGCTGTGAGCTTTAAAGCTGGGGTTTGAACCCTAAAAGTGAGGGCTTGGGACCTAAGAATGAGGGTTTGACCCTAAAAAAGACAGCTTTGGACCTGAAAAGTGGAGGTTTGAGACCTAAAAATGAGGCTTTATTCCTTAATAGAGGTGTGTGGACCCTGAAAGTGAGGCTGTGGGGCCTAAAACTGAGGGTTTGAACTTAAAAGACAGGTTTGGATGTGACAGTGAGGGTTTGGCTATTAAAAATGAGGCTTTGAGCCTTAAGCAATGGTTTGGACTCTAAAACGCACGGTTTGGAACGGAAAAATGACGGTTTGAGCATTAAGAGACTGGATTCGATGCTAAAAGGGAGGGTTTGGGGCCTGAAAAGGAGGCACTGAGCATTAAAAGTGAGGCTTTGGACCTGAAAAGTAAGGGTTTGGGACCTAAAAATGAGGCTTTGAACCTAAAAGACAGGTTTGGACCTGAAAAGTGAGGCTGTGGGACCTAAAACTGAGGCTTTGCTGGTGAGAAGAGGGCTTTGGACACTAAAAATGAGGTTTTGGCACCTGAAAGTGAGGGTTTGGATGCTAAAAGTGAGGGTTTGGGACTTTAAAAGGAGGCATTGAGCATTAAAAGAGGGGTTTGGAGCCTGAAAGTGAGGCTTTGGGTGGTAAAACTGAGGCTGTGAGCTTTAAAGCTGGGGTTTGAACCCTAAAAGTGAGGGCTTGGGACCTAAGAATGAGGGTTTGACCCTGAAAAAGACAGCTTTGGACCTGAAAAGTGGGGGTTTGGGACCTAAAAATGAGGCTTTATTCCTTAATAGAGGTGTGTGGACCCTGAAATTGAGAGTTTGGGATCTAAAACTGAGGCTTTGAACCTAAAAGACAGGTTTCGACCCTGAAAGTGAGGGTTTGGCTATTAAAAATGAGGCTTTGAGCCTTAAGCAATGGTTTGGACTCTAAAACGCACGGTTTGGAACGGAAAAATGACGGTTTGAGCATTAAGAGACTGGATTAGATGCTAAAAGGGAGGGTTTGGGACTTTAAAAGGAGGCACTGAGCAGTAAAAGAGGGGTTTGGAGCCTGAAAGTGAGGCTTTGGGTGGTAAAACTGAGGCTGTGAGCTTTAAAGCTGGGGTTTGAACCCTAAAAGTGAGGGCTTGGGACCTAAGAATGAGGGTTTGACCCTGAAAAAGACAGCTTTGGACCTGAAAAGTGAGGGTTTGGGACCTAAAAATGAGGCTTTATTCCTTAATAGAGGTGTGTGGACCCTGAAAGTGAGGGTTTGGCACCTAAAAATGAGGCTTTTAGCCTTAAAACAGGGGTTTGGAACCCCCAAAATGAGGGTTTGGGACTTCAAATAAGACTTTGAGCCTTAAAGGTGAGGGTTTGGGATCTAAAACTGAGGCTGTGAACGTAAAAGAGGGGTTTGGATGCTACAAGTGAAACTTGGGAACGTATACTGAGGCTTTGAACCTAAAACACAGGTTTGGATGTGAAAGTGAGGGTTTGGCTGTTAAAAATGAGGCTTTGAGCCTTAAACAAGGCGTTTGGACTCAAATGCACAGTTTAGAATGAAAAAATGACGGTTTGAGCATTAATAGAGTGGATTCGATGCTAAAAGTGAGGGCTTGGGACCTAAGAATGAGGGTTTGAACCTAAAGACGACAGCTTTGGACCTGAAAAGTGAGGCAGTGGGACCTGAAACTGAGGCTTTGCTGGTGAAAAGAGGGCTTTGGACACTAAAAATGAGGTTTTGGCACCTGAAAGTGAGGGTTTGGATGCTAAAAGTGAGGGTTTGGGACTTTAAAAGTAGGCATTGAGCATTAAAAGAGGGGTTTGGAGCCTGAAAGTGAGGCTTTGGGTGGTAAAACTGAGGCTGTGAGCTTTAAAGCTGGGGTTTGAACCCTGAAAGTGAGGGCTTGGGACCTAAGAATGGGGGTTTGACCCTGAAAAAGACAGCTTTGGACCTGAAAAGTGGGGGTTTGGGACCTAAAAATGAGGCTTTATTCCTTAATAGAGGTGTGTGGACCCTGAAATTGAGAGTTTGGGATCTAAAACTGAGGCTGTGAACCTAAAAGACAGGTTTTGACCCTGAAAGTGAGGGTTTGGCACCTAAAAACGAGGCTTTGAGCCTTAAGCAATGGTTTGGACTCTAAAACGCACGGTTTGGAACGGAAAAATGACGGTTTGAGCATTAAGAGACTGGATTCGATGCTAAAAGGGAGGGTTTGGGACCCTAAAAGGAGACATTGAGCATTAAAAGAGGGGTGTGGACCTTGAAAGTGAGGCTTTGGGCAGTAAAACTGAGGCTGTGAGCTTTAAAGCTGGGGTTTGAACCCTAAAAGTGAGGGCTTGGGACCTAAGAATGAGGGTTTGACCCTGAAAAAGACAGCTTTGGACCTGAAAAGTGAGGGTTTGGGACCTAAAAATGAGGCTTTATTCCTTAATAGAGGTGTGTGGACCCTGAAAGTGAGGGTTTGGCACCTAAAAATGAGGCTTTTAGCCTTAAAACAGGGGTTTGGAACCCCCAAAATGAGGGTTTGGGACTTCAAATAAGACTTTGAGCCTTAAAGGTGAGGGTTTGGGATCTAAAACTGAGGCTGTGAACCTAAAAGAGGGGTTTGGATGCTACAAGTGAAACTTGGGAACGTATACTGAGGCTTTGAACCTAAAACACAGGTTTGGACCTGAAAAGTGAGGGTTTGGCACCTAAAAATGAGGCTTTGAGCCTTAAACAAGGCGTTTGGACTCAAATGCACAGTTTAGAATGAAAAAATGACGGTTTGAGCATTAATAGAGTGGATTCAATGCTAAAAGTGAGGGCTTGGGACCTAAGAATGAGGGTTTGAACCTAAAGACGACAGCTTTGGACCTGAAAAGTGAGGCTGTGGGACCTAAAACTGAGGCTTTGCTGGTGAAAAGAGGGCTTTGGAGAGTAAAAATGAGGTTTTGGCACCTGAAAGTGAGGGTTTGGATGCTAAAAGTGAGGGTTTGGGACTTTAAAAGTAGGCACTGAGCATAAAAAGAGGGGTTTGGAGCCTGAAAGTGAGGCTTTGGGTGGTAAAACTGAGGCTGTGAGCTTTAAAACTGGGGTTTGAACCCTTAAAGTGAGGGCTTGGGACCTAAGAATGAGGGTTTGACCCTGAAAAAGACAGCTTTGGACCTGAAAAGTGGGGGTTTGGGACCTAAAAATGAGGCTTTATTCCTTAATAGAGGTGTGTGGACCCTGAAAGTGAGGGTTTGGCACCTAAAAATGAGGCTTTTAGCCTTAAAACAGGGGTTTGGAACCCCCAAAATGAGGGTTTGGGACTTCAAATAAGACTTTGAGCCTTAAAGGTGAGGGTTTGGGATCTAAAACTGAGGCTGTGAACCTAAAAGAGGGGTTTGGATGCTACAAGTGAAACTTGGGAACGTATACTGAGGCTTTGATCCTAAAACACAGGTTTGGATGTGAAAGTGAGGGTTTGGCTGTTAAAAATGAGGCTTTGAGCCTTAAACAAGGCGTTTGGACTCAAATGCACAGTTTAGAATGAAAAAATGACGGTTTGAGCATTAATAGAGTGGATTCAATGCTAAAAGTGAGGGCTTGGGACCTAAGAATGAGGGTTTGAACCTAAAGACGACAGCTTTGGACCTGAAAAGTGAGGCTGTGGGACCTAAAACTGAGGTTTTGCTGGTGAAAAGAGGGCTTTGGAGAATAAAAATGAGGTTTTGGCACCTGAAAGTGAGGGTTTGGATGCTAAAAGTGAGGGTTTGGGACTTTAAAAGGAGGCACTGAGCATTAAAAGAGGGGTTTGGAGCCTGAAAGTGAGGCTTTGGGTGGTAAAACTGAGGCTGTGAGCTTTAAAGCTGGGGTTTGAACCCTGAAAGTGAGGGCTTGGGACCTAAGAATGAGGGTTTGACCCTGAAAAAGACAGCTTTGGACCTGAAAAGTGAGGGTTTGGGACCTAAAAATGAGGCTTTATTCCTTAATAGAGGTGTGTGGACCCTGAAAGTGAGGGTTTGGCACCTAAAAATGAGGCTTTTAGCCTTAAAACAGGGGTTTGGAACCCCCAAAATGAGGGTTTGGGACTTCAAATAAGACTTTGAGCCTTAAAGGTGAGGGTTTGGGATCTAAAACTGAGGCTGTGAACGTAAAAGAGGGGTTTGGATGCTACAAGTGAAACTTGGGAACGTATACTGAGGCTTTGATCCTAAAACACAGGTTTGGATGTGAAAGTGAGGGTTTGGCTGTTAAAAATGAGGCTTTGAGCCTTAAACAAGGCGTTTGGACTCAAATGCACAGTTTAGAATGAAAAAATGACGGTTTGAGCATTAATAGAGTGGATTCAATGCTAAAAGTGAGGGCTTGGGACCTAAGAATGAGGGTTTGAACCTAAAGACGACAGCTTTGGACCTGAAAAGTGAGGCTGTGGGACCTAAAACTGAGGCTTTGCTGGTGAAAAGAGGGCTTTGGACACTAAAAATGAGGTTTTGGCACCTGAAAGTGAGGGTTTGGATGCTAAAAGTGAGGGTTTGGGACTTTAAAAGGAGGCACTGAGCATTAAAAGAGGGGTTTGGAGCCTGAAAGTGAGGCTTTGGGTGGTAAAACTGAGGCTGTGAGCTTTAAAACTGGGGTTTGAACCCTTAAAGTGAGGGCTTGGGACCTAAGAATGAGGGTTTGACCCTGAAAAAGACAGCTTTGGACCTGAAAAGTGGGGGTTTGGGACCTAAAAATGAGGCTTTATTCCTTAATAGAGGTGTGTGGACCCTGAAAGTGAGGGTTTGGGATCTAAAACTGAGGCTGTGAACCTAAAAGACAGGTTTGGGACCCTGAAAGTGAGGGTTTGGCACCTAAA
Organism: Phalacrocorax aristotelis; assembly: GCF_949628215.1. Taxonomy (NCBI): domain Eukaryota; kingdom Metazoa; phylum Chordata; class Aves; order Suliformes; family Phalacrocoracidae; genus Phalacrocorax; species Phalacrocorax aristotelis. The sequence continues at coordinate 61,417 of NW_027441233.1, read as the reverse complement.
AATGAGGCTTTGAGCCTTAAGCAATGGTTTGGACTCTAAAACGCACGGTTTGGAACAGAAAAGTGACGGTTTGAGCATTAAGAGACTGGATTAGATGCTAAAAGGGAGGGTTTGGGACCCTAAAAGGAGACACTGAGCAGTAAAAGAGGGGTTTGGAGCCTGAAAGTGAGGCTTTGGGTGGTAAAACTGAGGCTGTGAGCTTTAAAACTGGGGTTTGAACCCTTAAAGTGAGGGCTTGGGACCTAAGAATGAGGGTTTGACCCTGAAAAAGACAGCTTTGGACCTGAAAAGTGGGGGTTTGGGACCTAAAAATGAGGCTTTATTCCTTAATAGAGGTGTGTGGACCCTGAAAGTGAGGGTTTGGGATCTAAAACTGAGGCTGTGAACCTAAAAGACAGGTTTTGACCCTGAAAGTGAGGGTTTGGCACCTAAAAATGAGGCTTTGAGCCTTAAGCAATGGTTTGGACTCTAAAACGCACGGTTTGGAACAGAAAAGTGACGGTTTGAGCATTAAGAGACTGGATTAGATGCTAAAAGGGAGGGTTTGGGACCCTAAAAGGAGACACTGAGCAGTAAAAGAGGGGTTTGGAGCCTGAAAGTGAGGCTTTGGGCGGTAAAACTGAGGCTGTGAGCTTTAAAGCTGGGGTTTGAACCTTAAAAGTGAGGGCTTGGGACCTAAGAATGAGGGTTTGACCCTGAAAAAGACAGCTTTGGACCTGAAAAGTGAGGGTTTGGGACCTAAAAATGAGGCTTTATTCCTTAATAGAGGTGTGTGGACCCTGAAAGTGAGGGTTTGGCACCTAAAAATGAGGCTTTTAGCCTTAAAACAGGGGTTTGGAACCCCCAAAATGAGGGTTTGGGACTTAAAATAAGACTTTGAGCCTTAAAGGTGAGGGTTTGGGATCTAAAACTGAGGCTGTGAACCTAAAAGAGGGGTTTGGATGCTAAAAGTGAAACTTGGGAACGTATACTGAGGCTTTGAACCTAAAACACAGGTTTGGACCTGAAAAGTGAGGGTTTGGCACCTAAAAATGAGGCTTTGAGCCTTAAACAAGGGCTTTGGACTCAAATGCACAGTTTAGAATGAAAAAATGACGGTTTGAGCATTAATAGAGTGGATTCGATGCTAAAAGTGAGGGCTTGGGACCTAAGAATGAGGGTTTGAACCTAAAGACGACAGCTTTGGACCTGAAAAGTGAGGCTGTGGGACATGAAACTGAGGCTTTGCTGGTGAAAAGAGGGCTTTGGACACTAAAAATGAGGTTTTGGCACCTGAAAGTGAGGGTTTGGATGCTAAAAGTGAGGGTTTGGGACTTTAAAAGGAGGCACTGAGCATTAAAAGAGGGGTTTGGAGCCTGAAAGTGAGGCTTTGGGTGGTAAAACTGAGGCTGTGAGCTTGAAAGCTGGGGTTTGAACCCTAAAAGTGAGGGCTTGGGACCTAAGAATGAGGGTTTGACCCTGAAAAAGACAGCTTTGGACCTGAAAAGTGGGGGTTTGGGACCTAAAAATGAGGCTTTATTCCTTAATAGAGGTGTGTGGACCCTGAAATTGAGAGTTTGGGATCTAAAACTGAGGCTTTGAACCTAAAAGACAGGTTTCGACCCTGAAAGTGAGGGTTTGGCACCTAAAAATGAGGCTTTGAGCCTTAAGCAATGGTTTGGACTCTAAAACGCACGGTTTGGAACGGAAAAATGACGGTTTGAGCATTAAGAGACTGGATTAGATGCTAAAAGGGAGGGTTTGGGACTTTAAAAGGAGGCACTGAGCAGTAAAAGAGGGGTTTGGAGCCTGAAAGTGAGGCTTTGGGTGGTAAAACTGAGGCTGTGAGCTTTAAAGCTGGGGTTTGAACCCTAAAAGTGAGGGCTTGGGACCTAAGAATGAGGGTTTGACCCTGAAAAAGACAGCTTTGGACCTGAAAAGTGAGGGTTTGGGACCTAAAAATGAGGCTTTATTCCTTAATAGAGGTGTGTGGACCCTGAAAGTGAGGGTTTGGCACCTAAAAATGAGGCTTTTAGCCTTAAAACAGGGGTTTGGAACCCCCAAAATGAGGGTTTGGGACTTCAAATAAGACTTTGAGCCTTAAAGGTGAGGGTTTGGGATCTAAAACTGAGGCTGTGAACGTAAAAGAGGGGTTTGGATGCTACAAGTGAAACTTGGGAACGTATACTGAGGCTTTGAACCTAAAACACAGGTTTGGATGTGAAAGTGAGGGTTTGGCTGTTAAAAATGAGGCTTTGAGCCTTAAACAAGGGCTTTGGACTCAAATGCACAGTTTAGAATGAAAAAATGACGGTTTGAGCATTAATAGAGTGGATTCGATGCTAAAAGTGAGGGCTTGGGACCTAAGAACGAGGGTTTGAACCTAAAGACGACAGCTTTGGACCTGAAAAGTGAGGCAGTGGGACCTGAAACTGAGGCTTTGCTGGTGAAAAGAGGGCTTTGGACACTAAAAATGAGGTTTTGGCACCTGAAAGTGAGGGTTTGGATGCTAAAAGTGAGGGTTTGGGACTTTAAAAGTAGGCATTGAGCATTAAAAGAGGGGTTTGGAGCCTGAAAGTGAGGCTTTGGGTGGTAAAACTGAGGCTGTGAGCTTTAAAGCTGGGGTTTGAACCCTGAAAGTGAGGGCTTGGGACCTAAGAATGGGGGTTTGACCCTGAAAAAGACAGCTTTGGACCTGAAAAGTGGGGGTTTGGGACCTAAAAATGAGGCTTTATTCCTTAATAGAGGTGTGTGGACCCTGAAATTGAGAGTTTGGGATCTAAAACTGAGGCTGTGAACCTAAAAGACAGGTTTTGACCCTGAAAGTGAGGGTTTGGCACCTAAAAACGAGGCTTTGAGCCTTAAGCAATGGTTTGGACTCTAAAACGCACGGTTTGGAACGGAAAAATGACGGTTTGAGCATTAAGAGACTGGATTAGATGCTAAAAGGGAGGGTTTGGGACCCTAAAAGGAGACATTGAGCATTAAAAGAGGGGTGTGGACCTTGAAAGTGAGGCTTTGGGCAGTAAAACTGAGGCTGTGAGCTTTAAAGCTGGGGTTTGAACCCTAAAAGTGAGGGCTTGGGACCTAAGAATGAGGGTTTGACCCTGAAAAAGACAGCTTTGGACCTGAAAAGTGAGGGTTTGGGACCTAAAAATGAGGCTTTATTCCTTAATAGAGGTGTGTGGACCCTGAAAGTGAGGGTTTGGCACCTAAAAATGAGGCTTTTAGCCTTAAAACAGGGGTTTGGAACCCCCAAAATGAGGGTTTGGGACTTCAAATAAGACTTTGAGCCTTAAAGGTGAGGGTTTGGGATCTAAAACTGAGGCTGTGAACCTAAAAGAGGGGTTTGGATGCTACAAGTGAAACTTGGGAACGTATACTGAGGCTTTGAACCTAAAACACAGGTTTGGATGTGAAAGTGAGGGTTTGGCTGTTAAAAATGAGGCTTTGAGCCTTAAACAAGGCGTTTGGACTCAAATGCACAGTTTAGAATGAAAAAATGACGGTTTGAGCATTAATAGAGTGGATTCAATGCTAAAAGTGAGGGCTTGGGACCTAAGAATGAGGGTTTGAACCTAAAGACGACAGCTTTGGACCTGAAAAGTGAGGCTGTGGGACCTAAAACTGAGGCTTTGCTGGTGAAAAGAGGGCTTTGGACACTAAAAATGAGGTTTTGGCACCTGAAAGTGAGGGTTTGGATGCTAAAAGTGAGGGTTTGGGACTTTAAAAGTAGGCACTGAGCATAAAAAGAGGGGTTTGGAGCCTGAAAGTGAGGCTTTGGGTGGTAAAACTGAGGCTGTGAGCTTGAAAGCTGGGGTTTGAACCCTTAAAGTGAGGGCTTGGGACCTAAGAATGAGGGTTTGACCCTGAAAAAGACAGCTTTGGACCTGAAAAGTGGGGGTTTGGGACCTAAAAATGAGGCTTTATTCCTTAATAGAGGTGTGTGGACCCTGAAAGTGAGGGTTTGGCACCTAAAAATGAGGCTTTTAGCCTTAAAACAGGGGTTTGGAACCCCCAAAATGAGGGTTTGGGACTTAAAATAAGACTTTGAGCCTTAAAGGTGAGGGTTTGGGATCTAAAACTGAGGCTGTGAACGTAAAAGAGGGGTTTGGATGCTACAAGTGAAACTTGGGAACGTATACTGAGGCTTTGAACCTAAAACACAGGTTTGGATGTGAAAGTGAGGGTTTGGCTGTTAAAAATGAGGCTTTGAGCCTTAAACAAGGCGTTTGGACTCAAATGCACAGTTTAGAATGAAAAAATGACGGTTTGAGCATTAATAGAGTGGATTCAATGCTAAAAGTGAGGGCTTGGGACCTAAGAATGAGGGTTTGAACCTAAAGACGACAGCTTTGGACCTGAAAAGTGAGGCTGTGGCACCTAAAACTGAGGCTTTGCTGGTGAAAAGAGGGCTTTGGACACTAAAAATGAGGTTTTGGCACCTGAAAGTGAGGGTTTGGATGCTAAAAGTGAGGGTTTGGGACTTTAAAAGGAGGCACTGAGCATTAAAAGAGGGGTTTGGAGCCTGAAAGTGAGGCTTTGGGTGGTAAAACTGAGGCTGTGAGCTTTAAAGCTGGGGTTTGAACCCTGAAAGTGAGGGCTTGGGACCTAAGAATGAGGGTTTGACCCTGAAAAAGACAGCTTCGGACCTGAAAAGTGAGGGTTTGGGACCTAAAAATGAGGCTTTATTCCTTAATAGAGGTGTGTGGACCCTGAAAGTGAGGGTTTGGCACCTAAAAATGAGGCTTTTAGCCTTAAAACAGGGGTTTGGAACCCCCAAAATGAGGGTTTGGGACTTCAAATAAGACTTTGAGCCTTAAAGGTGAGGGTTTGGGATCTAAAACTGAGGCTGTGAACGTAAAAGAGGGGTTTGGATGCTACAAGTGAAACTTGGGAACGTATACTGAGGCTTTGATCCTAAAACACAGGTTTGGATGTGAAAGTGAGGGTTTGGCTGTTAAAAATGAGGCTTTGAGCCTTAAACAAGGCGTTTGGACTCAAATGCACAGTTTAGAATGAAAAAATGACGGTTTGAGCATTAATAGAGTGGATTCGATGCTAAAAGTGAGGGCTTGGGACCTAAGAATGAGGGTTTGAACCTAAAGACGACAGCTTTGGACCTGAAAAGTGAGGCTGTGGGACCTGAAACTGAGGCTTTGCTGGTGAAAAGAGGGCTTTGGACACTAAAAATGAGGTTTTGGCACCTGAAAGTGAGGGTTTGGATGCTAAAAGTGAGGGTTTGGGACTTTAAAAGGAGGCACTGAGCATTAAAAGAGGGGTTTGGAGCCTGAAAGTGAGGCTTTGGGTGGTAAAACTGAGGCTGTGAGCTTTAAAACTGGGGTTTGAACCCTAAAAGTGAGGGCTTGGGACCTAAGAATGAGGGTTTGACCCTGAAAAAGACAGCTTTGGACCTGAAAAGTGGGGGTTTGGGACCTAAAAATGAGGCTTTATTCCTTAATAGAGGTGTGTGGACCCTGAAATTGAGAGTTTGGGATCTAAAACTGAGGCTGTGAACCTAAAAGACAGGTTTTGACCCTGAAAGTGAGGGTTTGGCACCTAAAAACGAGGCTTTGAGCCTTAAGCAATGGTTTGGACTCTAAAACGCACGGTTTGGAACGGAAAAATGACGGTTTGAGCATTAAGAGACTGGATTAGATGCTAAAAGGGAGGGTTTGGGACCCTAAAAGGAGACATTGAGCATTAAAAGAGGGGTGTGGACCTTGAAAGTGAGGCTTTGGGCAGTAAAACTGAGGCTGTGAGCTTTAAAGCTGGGGTTTGAACCCTAAAAGTGAGGGCTTGGGACCTAAGAATGAGGGTTTGACCCTGAAAAAGACAGCTTTGGACCTGAAAAGTGAGGGTTTGGGACCTAAAAATGAGGCTTTATTCCTTAATAGAGGTGTGTGGACCCTGAAAGTGAGGGTTTGGCACCTAAAAATGAGGCTTTTAGCCTTAAAACAGGGGTTTGGAACCCCCAAAATGAGGGTTTGGGACTTCAAATAAGACTTTGAGCCTTAAAGGTGAGGGTTTGGGATCTAAAACTGAGGCTGTGAACCTAAAAGAGGGGTTTGGATGCTACAAGTGAAACTTGGGAACGTATACTGAGGCTTTGAACCTAAAACACAGGTTTGGATGTGAAAGTGAGGGTTTGGCTGTTAAAAATGAGGCTTTGAGCCTTAAACAAGGCGTTTGGACTCAAATGCACAGTTTAGAATGAAAAAATGACGGTTTGAGCATTAATAGAGTGGATTCAATGGTAAAAGTGAGGGCTTGGGACCTAAGAATGAGGGTTTGAACCTAAAGACGACAGCTTTGGACCTGAAAAGTGAGGCTGTGGGACCTAAAACTGAGGCTTTGCTGGTGAAAAGAGGGCTTTGGACACTAAAAATGAGGTTTTGGCACCTGAAAGTGAGGGTTTGGATGCTAAAAGTGAGGGTTTGGGACTTTAAAAGTAGGCACTGAGCATAAAAAGAGGGGTTTGGAGCCTGAAAGTGAGGCTTTGGGTGGTAAAACTGAGGCTGTGAGCTTTAAAACTGGGGTTTGAACCCTTAAAGTGAGGGCTTGGGACCTAAGAATGAGGGTTTGACCCTGAAAAAGACAGCTTTGGACCTGAAAAGTGGGGGTTTGGGACCTAAAAATGAGGCTTTATTCCTTAATAGAGGTGTGTGGACCCTGAAAGTGAGGGTTTGGCACCTAAAAATGAGGCTTTTAGCCTTAAAACAGGGGTTTGGAACCCCCAAAATGAGGGTTTGGGACTTAAAATAAGACTTTGAGCCTTAAAGGTGAGGGTTTGGGATCTAAAACTGAGGCTGTGAACGTAAAAGAGGGGTTTGGATGCTACAAGTGAAACTTGGGAACGTATACTGAGGCTTTGAACCTAAAACACAGGTTTGGATGTGAAAGTGAGGGTTTGGCTGTTAAAAATGAGGCTTTGAGCCTTAAACAAGGCGTTTGGACTCAAATGCACAGTTTAGAATGAAAAAATGACGGTTTGAGCATTAATAGAGTGGATTCAATGCTAAAAGTGAGGGCTTGGGACCTAAGAATGAGGGTTTGAACCTAAAGACGACAGCTTTGGACCTGAAAAGTGAGGCTGTGGGACCTAAAACTGAGGCTTTGCTGGTGAAAAGAGGGCTTTGGACACTAAAAATGAGGTTTTGGCACCTGAAAGTGAGGGTTTGGATGCTAAAAGTGAGGGTTTGGGACTTTAAAAGGAGGCACTGAGCATTAAAAGAGGGGTTTGGAGCCTGAAAGTGAGGCTTTGGGTGGTAAAACTGAGGCTGTGAGCTTTAAAGCTGGGGTTTGAACCCTGAAAGTGAGGGCTTGGGACCTAAGAATGAGGGTTTGACCCTGAAAAAGACAGCTTTGGACCTGAAAAGTGAGGGTTTGGGACCTAAAAATGAGGCTTTATTCCTTAATAGAGGTGTGTGGACCCTGAAAGTGAGGGTTTGGCACCTAAAAATGAGGCTTTTAGCCTTAAAACAGGGGTTTGGAACCCCCAAAATGAGGGTTTGGGACTTCAAATAAGACTTTGAGCCTTAAAGGTGAGGGTTTGGGATCTAAAACTGAGGCTGTGAACGTAAAAGAGGGGTTTGGATGCTACAAGTGAAACTTGGGAACGTATACTGAGGCTTTGAACCTAAAACACAGGTTTGGACCTGAAAAGTGAGGGTTTGGCACCTAAAAATGAGGCTTTGAGCCTTAAACAAGGGCTTTGGACTCAAATGCACAGTTTAGAATGAAAAAATGACGGTTTGAGCATTAATAGAGTGGATTCGATGCTAAAAGTGAGGGCTTGGGACCTAAGAATGAGGGTTTGAACCTAAAGACGACAGCTTTGGACCTGAAAAGTGAGGCTGTGGGACATGAAACTGAGGCTTTGCTGGTGAAAAGAGGGCTTTGGACACTAAAAATGAGGTTTTGGCACCTGAAAGTGAGGGTTTGGATGCTAAAAGTGAGGGTTTGGGACTTTAAAAGGAGGCACTGAGCATTAAAAGAGGGGTTTGGAGCCTGAAAGTGAGGCTTTGGGTGGTAAAACTGAGGCTGTGAGCTTTAAAACTGGGGTTTGAACCCTTAAAGTGAGGGCTTGGGACCTAAGAATGAGGGTTTGACCCTGAAAAAGACAGCTTTGGACCTGAAAAGTGGGGGTTTGGGACCTAAAAATGAGGCTTTATTCCTTAATAGAGGTGTGTGGACCCTGAAAGTGAGGGTTTGGGATCTAAAACTGAGGCTGTGAACCTAAAAGACAGGTTTCGACCCTGAAAGTGAGGGTTTGGCACCTAAAAATGAGGCTTTGAGCCTTAAGCAATGGTTTGGACTCTAAAACGCACGGTTTGGAACGGAAAAGTGACGGTTTGAGCATTAAGAGACTGGATTCGATGCTAAAAGGGAGGGTTTGGGACCCTAAAAGGAGACACTGAGCAGTAAAAGAGGGGTTTGGAGCCTGAAAGTGAGGCTTTGGGCGGTAAAACTGAGGCTGTGAGCTTTAAAGCTGGGGTTTGAACCTTAAAAGTGAGGGCTTGGGACCTAAGAATGAGGGTTTGACCCTGAAAAAGACAGCTTTGGACCTGAAAAGTGGGGGTTTGGGACCTAAAAATGAGGCTTTATTCCTTAATAGAGGTGTGTGGACCCTGAAAGTGAGGGTTTGGCACCTAAAAATGAGGCTTTTAGCCTTAAAACAGGGGTTTGGAACCCCCAAAATGAGGGTTTGGGACTTCAAATAAGACTTTGAGCCTTAAAGGTGAGGGTTTGGGATCTAAAACTGAGGCTGTGAACGTGAAAGAGGGGTTTGGATGCTACAAGTGAAACTTGGGAACGTATACTGAGGCTTTGAACCTAAAACACAGGTTTGGATGTGAAAGTGAGGGTTTGGCTGTTAAAAATGAGGCTTTGAGCCTTAAACAAGGCGTTTGGACTCAAATGCAGAGTTTAGAATGAAAAAATGACGGTTTGAGCATTAATAGAGTGGATTCGATGCTAAAAGTGAGGGCTTGGGACCTAAGAATGAGGGTTTGAACCTAAAGACGACAGCTTTGGACCTGAAAAGTGAGGCTGTGGGACCTAAAACTGAGGCTTTGCTGGTGAAAAGAGGGCTTTGGACACTAAAAATGAGGTTTTGGCACCTGAAAGTGAGGGTTTGGACGCTAAAAGTGAGGGTTTGGGACTTTAAAAGGAGGCACTGAGCATTAAAAGAGGGGTTTGGAGCCTGAAAGTGAGGCTTTGGGTGGTAAAACTGAGGCTGTGAGCTTGAAAGCTGGGGTTTGAACCCTAAAAGTGAGGGCTTGGGACCTAAGAATGAGGGTTTGACCCTGAAAAAGACAGCTTTGGACCTGAAAAGTGAGGGTTTGGGACCTAAAAATGAGGCTTTATTCCTTAATAGAGGTGTGTGGACCCTGAAAGTGAGGGTTTGGGATCTAAAACTGAGGCTGTGAACCTAAAAGACAGGTTTGGATGTGAAAGTGAGGGTTTGGCACCTAAAAATGAGGCTTTGAGCCTTAAGCAACGGTTTGGACTCTAAAACGCACGGTTTGGAACGGAAAAATGACGGTTTGAGCATTAAGAGACTGGATTAGATGCTAAAAGGGAGGGTTTGAGACCCTAAAAGGAGACACTGAGCAGTAAAAGAGGGGTTTGGACCTGAAAAGTGAGGCTGCGGGACCTAAAACTGAGGCTTTGCTGGTGAAAAGAGGGCTTTGGAGAATAAAAATGAGGTTTTGGCACCTGAAAGTGAGGGTTTGGACGCTAAAAGTGAGGGTTTGGGACTTTAAAAGGAGGCACTGAGCATTAAAAGAGGGGTTTGGAGCCTGAAAGTGAGGCTTTGGGTGGTAAAACTGAGGCTGTGAGCTTTAAAGCTGGGGTTTGAACCCTGAAAGTGAGGGCTTGGGACCTAAGAATGAGGGTTTGACCCTGAAAAAGACAGCTTTGGACCTGAAAAGTGGGGGTTTGGGACCTAAAAATGAGGCTTTATTCCTTAATAGAGGTGTGTGGACCCTGAAAGTGAGGGTTTGGGATCTAAAACTGAGGCTGTGAACCTAAAAGACAGGTTTCGACCCTGAAAGTGAGGGTTTGGCACCTAAAAATGAGGCTTTGAGCCTTAAGCAACGGTTTGGACTCTAAAACGCACGGTTTGGAACGGAAAAATGACGGTTTGAGCATTAAGAGACTGGATTCGATGCTAAAAGGGAGGGTTTGGGACCCTAAAAGGAGACACTGAGCAGTAAAAGTGAGGCTTTGGACCTGAAAAGTGAGGGTTTGGGACCTAAAAATGAGGCTTTGAACCTAAAAGAGGGGTTTGGACCCTGAAAAGTGAGGCTGTGGGACCTAAAACTGAGGCTTTACTGGTGAGAAGAGGGCTTTGGAGAGTAAAAATGAGGTTTTGGCACCTGAAAGTGAGGGTTTGGATGCTAAAAGTGAGGGTTTGGGACTTTAAAAGTAGGCATTGAGCATTAAAAGAGGGGTTTGGAGCCTGAAAGTGAGGCTTTGGGTGGTAAAACTGAGGCTGTGAGCTTTAAAACTGGGGTTTGAACCCTTAAAGTGAGGGCTTGGGACCTAAGAATGAGGGTTTGACCCTGAAAAAGACAGCTTTGGACCTGAAAAGTGGGGGTTTGGGACCTAAAAATGAGGCTTTATTCCTTAATAGAGGTGTGTGGACCCTGAAATTGAGAGTTTGGGATCTAAAACTGAGGCTTTGAACCTAAAAGACAGGTTTCGACCCTGAAAGTGAGGGTTTGGCACCTAAAAATGAGGCTTTGAGCCTTAAGCAATGGTTTGGACTCTAAAACGCACGGTTTGGAACGGAAAAATGACGGTTTGAGCATTAAGAGACTGGATTCGATGCTAAAAGGGAGGGTTTGGGACCCTAAAAGGAGACACTGAGCAGTAAAAGAGGGGTTTGGAGCCTGAAAGTGAGGCTTTGGGCGGTAAAACTGAGGCTGTGAGCTTGAAAGCTGGGGTTTGAACCCTAAAAGTGAGGGCTTGGGACCTAAGAATGAGGGTTTGACCCTGAAAAAGACAGCTTTGGACCTGAAAAGTGAGGGTGTTTGGTTCCTAAAAATGAGGCTTTATTCCTTAATAGAGGTGTGTGGACCCTGAAAGTGAGGGTTTGGCACCTAAAAATGAGGCTTTTAGCCTTAAAACAGAGGTTTGGAACCCCCAAAATGAGGGTTTGGGACTTAAAATAAGACTTTGAGCCTTAAAGGTGAGGGTTTGGGATCTAAAACTGAGGCTGTGAACCTAAAAGAGGGGTTTGGATGCTAAAAGTGAAACTTGGGAACGTATACTGAGGCTTTGAACCTAAAACACAGGTTTGGATGTGAAAGTGAGGGTTTGGCTGTTAAAAATGAGGCTTTGAGCCTTAAACAAGGGGTTTGGACTCAAATGCACAGTTTAGAATGAAAAAATGACGGTTTGAGCATTAATAGAGTGGATTCGATGCTAAAAGTGAGGGCTTGGGACCTAAGAATGAGGGTTTGAACCTAAAAAAGACAGCTTTGGACCTGAAAAGTGAGGCTGTGGGACCTAAAACTGAGGCTTTGCTGGTGAGAAGAGGGCTTTGGACACTAAAAATGAGGTTTTGGCACCTGAAAGTGAGGGTTTGGATGCTAAAAGTGAGGGTTTGGGACTTTAAAAGTAGGCATTGAGCATTAAAAGAGGGGTTTGGAGCCTGAAAGTGAGGCTTTGGGTGGTAAAACTGAGGCTGTGAGCTTTAAAACTGGGGTTTGAACCCTTAAAGTGAGGGCTTGGGACCTAAGAATGAGGGTTTGACCCTGAAAAAGACAGCTTTGGACCTGAAAAGTGGGGGTTTGGGACCTAAAAATGAGGCTTTATTCCTTAATAGAGGTGTGTGGACCCTGAAATTGAGAGTTTGGGATCTAAAACTGAGGCTTTGAACCTAAAAGACAGGTTTCGACCCTGAAAGTGAGGGTTTGGCACCTAAAAATGAGGCTTTGAGCCTTAAGCAATGGTTTGGACTCTAAAACGCACGGTTTGGAACGGAAAAATGACGGTTTGAGCATTAAGAGACTGGATTCGATGCTAAAAGGGAGGGTTTGGGACCCTAAAAGGAGACACTGAGCAGTAAAAGAGGGGTTTGGAGCCTGAAAGTGAGGCTTTGGGCGGTAAAACTGAGGCTGTGAGCTTTAAAGCTGGGGTTTGAACCCTAAAAGTGAGGGCTTGGGACCTAAGAATGAGGGTTTGACCCTGAAAAAGACAGCTTTGGACCTGAAAAGTGAGGGTGTTTGGTTCCAAAAAATGAGGCTTTATTCCTTAATAGAGGTGTGTGGACCCTGAAAGTGAGGGTTTGGCACCTAAAAATGAGGCTTTTAGCCTTAAAACAGGGGTTTGGAACCCCCAAAATGAGGGTTTGGGACTTAAAATAAGACTTTGAGCCTTAAAGGTGAGGGTTTGGGATCTAAAACTGAGGCTGTGAACGTGAAAGAGGGGTTTGGATGCTACAAGTGAAACTTGGGAACGTATACTGAGGCTTTGAACCTAAAACACAGGTTTGGATGTGAAAGTGAGGGTTTGGCTGTTAAAAATGAGGCTTTGAGCCTTAAACAAGGGGTTTGGACTCAAATGCACAGTTTAGAATGAAAAAATGACGGTTTGAGCATTAATAGAGTGGATTCGATGCTAAAAGTGAGGGCTTGGGACCTAAGAATGAGGGTTTGAACCTAAAAAAGACAGCTTTGGACCTGAAAAGTGAGGCTGTGGGACCTAAAACTGAGGCTTTGCTGGTGAAAAGAGGGCTTTGGAGAGTAAAAATGAGGTTTTGGCACCTGAAAGTGAGGGTTTGGATGCTAAAAGTGAGGGTTTGGGACTTTAAAAGTAGGCATTGAGCATTAAAAGAGGGGTTTGGAGCCTGAAAGTGAGGCTTTGGGTGCTAAAACTGAGGCTGTGAGCTTTAAAACTGGGGTTTGAACCCTAAAAGTGAGGGCTTGGGACCTAAGAATGAGGGTTTGACCCTGAAAAAGACAGCTTTGGACCTGAAAAGTGGGGGTTTGGGACCTAAAAATGAGGCTTTATTCCTTAATAGAGGTGTGTGGACCCTGAAAGTGAGGGTTTGGGATCTAAAACTGAGGCTGTGAACCTAAAAGACAGGTTTTGACCCTGAAAGTGAGGGTTTGGCACCTAAAAATGAGGCTTTGAGCCTTAAGCAATGGTTTGGACTCTAAAACGCACGGTTTGGAACGGAAAAGTGACGGTTTGAGCATTAAGAGACTGGATTAGATGCTAAAAGGGAGGGTTTGGGACCCTAAAAGGAGACACTGAGCAGTAAAAGAGGGGTTTGGAGCCTGAAAGTGAGGCTTTGGGCGGTAAAACTGAGGCTGTGAGCTTTAAAGCTGGGGTTTGAACCCTAAAAGTGAGGGCTTGGGACCTAAGAATGAGGGTTTGACCCTGAAAAAGACAGCTTTGGACCTGAAAAGTGGGGGTTTGGGACCTAAAAATGAGGCTTTATTCCTTAATAGAGGTGTGTGGACCCTGAAAGTGAGGGTTTGGCACCTAAAAATGAGGCTTTTAGCCTTAAAACAGGGGTTTGGAACCCCCAAAATGAGGGTTTGGGACTTCAAATAAGACTTTGAGCCTTAAAGGTGAGGGTTTGGGATCTAAAACTGAGGCTGTGAACGTGAAAGAGGGGTTTGGATGCTACAAGTGAAACTTGGGAACGTATACTGAGGCTTTGAACCTAAAACACAGGTTTGGATGTGAAAGTGAGGGTTTGGCTGTTAAAAATGAGGCTTTGAGCCTTAAACAAGGGCTTTGGACTCAAATGCACAGTTTAGAATGAAAAAATGACGGTTTGAGCATTAATAGAGTGGATTCGATGCTAAAAGTGAGGGCTTGGGACCTAAGAATGAGGGTTTGAACCTAAAGACGACAGCTTTGGACCTGAAAAGTGAGGGTTTGGGACCTAAAAATGAGGCTTTATTCCTTAATAGAGGTGTGTGGACCCTGAAAGTGAGGGTTTGGGATCTAAAACTGAGGCTGTGAACCTAAAAGACAGGTTTTGACCCTGAAAGTGAGGGTTTGGCACCTAAAAATGAGGCTTTGAGCCTTAAGCAACGGTTTGGACTCTAAAACGCACGGTTTGGAACGGAAAAATGACGGTTTGAGCATTAAGAGACTGGATTAGATGCTAAAAGGGAGGGTTTGGGACCCTAAAAGGAGACACTGAGCAGTAAAAGAGGAGTTTGGACCTGAAAAGTGAGGCTGTGGGACCTAAAACTGAGGCTTTGCTGGTGAAAAGAGGGCTTTGGAGAATAAAAATGAGGTTTTGGCACCTGAAAGTGAGGGTTTGGATGCTAAAAGTGAGGGTTTGGGACTTTAAAAGGAGGCATTGAGCATTAAAAGAGGGGTTTGGAGCCTGAAAGTGAGGCTTTGGGTGGTAAAACTGAGGCTGTGAGCTTTAAAGCTGGGGTTTGAACCCTAAAAGTGAGGGCTTGGGACCTAAGAATGAGGGTTTGAACCTGAAAAAGACAGCTTTGGACCTGAAAAGTGGGGGTTTGGGACCTAAAAATGAGGCTTTATTCCTTAATAGAGGTGTGTGTACCCTGAAAGTGAGGCTGTGGGGGCTAAAACTGAGGCTTTGAACGTAAAAGACAGGTTTGGATGTGACAGTGAGGGTTTGGCTATTAAAAATGAGGCTTTGAGCCTTAAGGGCGGCTTTGGACTCTAAAACGCACGGTTTGGAACGGAAAAATGACAGTTTGAGCATTAAGAGACTGGATTCGATGCTAAAAGGGAGGGTTTGGGGCCTTAAAACGAGACACTGAGCAGTAAAAGTGAGGCTTTGGACCTGAAAAGTGAGGGCTTGGGACCTAAGAATGAGGGTTTGACCCTGAAAAAGACAGCTTTGGACCTGAAAAGTGAGGGTTTTTGGTTCCTAAAAATGAGGCTTTATTCCTTAATAGAGGTGTGTGGACCCTGAAAGTGAGGGTTTGGCACCTAAAAATGAGGCTTTTAGCCTTAAAACAGGGGTTTGGAACCCCCAAAATGAGGGTTTGGGACTTCAAATAAGACTTTGAGCCTTAAAGGTGAGGGTTTGGGATCTAAAACTGAGGCTGTGAACGTGAAAGAGGGGTTTGGATGCTACAAGTGAAACTTGGGAACGTATACTGAGGCTTTGAACCTAAAACACAGGTTTGGATGTGAAAGTGAGGGTTTGGCTGTTAAAAATGAGGCTTTGAGCCTTAAACAAGGCGTTTGGACTCAAATGCAGAGTTTAGAATGAAAAAATGACGGTTTGAGCATTAATAGAGTGGATTCGATGCTAAAAGTGAGGGCTTGGGACCTAAGAATGAGGGTTTGAACCTAAAGACGACAGCTTTGGACCTGAAAAGTGAGGCTGTGGGACCTAAAACTGAGGCTTTGCTGGTGAAAAGAGGGCTTTGGACACTAAAAATGAGGTTTTGGCACCTGAAAGTGAGGGTTTGGACGCTAAAAGTGAGGGTTTGGGACTTTAAAAGGAGGCACTGAGCATTAAAAGAGGGGTTTGGAGCCTGAAAGTGAGGCTTTGGGTGGTAAAACTGAGGCTGTGAGCTTGAAAGCTGGGGTTTGAACCCTAAAAGTGAGGGCTTGGGACCTAAGAATGAGGGTTTGACCCTGAAAAAGACAGCTTTGGACCTGAAAAGTGAGGGTTTGGGACCTAAAAATGAGGCTTTATTCCTTAATAGAGGTGTGTGGACCCTGAAAGTGAGGGTTTGGGATCTAAAACTGAGGCTGTGAACCTAAAAGACAGGTTTTGACCCTGAAAGTGAGGGTTTGGCACCTAAAAATGAGGCTTTGAGCCTTAAGCAACGGTTTGGACTCTAAAACGCACGGTTTGGAACGGAAAAATGACGGTTTGAGCATTAAGAGACTGGATTAGATGCTAAAAGGGAGGGTTTGGGACCCTAAAAGGAGACACTGAGCAGTAAAAGAGGAGTTTGGACCTGAAAAGTGAGGCTGTGGGACCTAAAACTGAGGCTTTGCTGGTGAAAAGAGGGCTTTGGAGAGTAAAAATGAGGTTTTGGCACCTGAAAGTGAGGGTTTGGATGCTAAAAGTGAGGGTTTGGGACTTTAAAAGTAGGCATTGAGCATTAAAAGAGGGGTTTGGAGCCTGAAAGTGAGGCTTTGGGTGGTAAAACTGAGGCTGTGAGCTTTAAAGCTGGGGTTTGAACCCTAAAAGTGAGGGCTTGGGACCTAAGAATGAGGGTTTGAACCTGAAAAAGACAGCTTTGGACCTGAAAAGTGGGGGTTTGGGACCTAAAAATGAGGCTTTATTCCTTAATAGAGGTGTGTGTACCCTGAAAGTGAGGCTGTGGGGGCTAAAACTGAGGCTTTGAACGTAAAAGACAGGTTTGGATGTGACAGTGAGGGTTTGGCTATTAAAAATGAGGCTTTGAGCCTTAAGGGCGGCTTTGGACTCTAAAACGCACGGTTTGGAACGGAAAAATGACAGTTTGAGCATTAAGAGACTGGATTCGATGCTAAAAGGGAGGGTTTGGGGCCTTAAAACGAGACACTGAGCAGTAAAAGTGAGGCTTTGGACCTGAAAAGTGAGGGCTTGGGACCTAAGAATGAGGGTTTGACCCTGAAAAAGACAGCTTTGGACCTGAAAAGTGAGGGTTTTTGGTTCCTAAAAATGAGGCTTTATTCCTTAATAGAGGTGTGTGGACCCTGAAAGTGAGGGTTTGGCACCTAAAAATGAGGCTTTTAGCCTTAAAACAGGGGTTTGGAACCCCCAAAATGAGGGTTTGGGACTTCAAATAAGACTTTGAGCCTTAAAGGTGAGGGTTTGGGATCTAAAACTGAGGCTGTGAACGTGAAAGAGGGGTTTGGATGCTACAAGTGAAACTTGGGAACGTATACTGAGGCTTTGAACCTAAAACACAGGTTTGGATGTGAAAGTGAGGGTTTGGCTGTTAAAAATGAGGCTTTGAGCCTTAAACAAGGCGTTTGGACTCAAATGCAGAGTTTAGAATGAAAAAATGACGGTTTGAGCATTAATAGAGTGGATTCGATGCTAAAAGTGAGGGCTTGGGACCTAAGAATGAGGGTTTGAACCTAAAGACGACAGCTTTGGACCTGAAAAGTGAGGCTGTGGCACCTAAAACTGAGGCTTTGCTGGTGAAAAGAGGGCTTTGGACACTAAAAATGAGGTTTTGGCACCTGAAAGTGAGGGTTTGGATGCTAAAAGTGAGGGTTTGGGACTTTAAAAGGAGGCACTGAGCATTAAAAGAGGGGTTTGGAGCCTGAAAGTGAGGCTTTGGGTGGTAAAACTGAGGCTGTGAGCTTTAAAGCTGGGGTTTGAACCCTAAAAGTGAGGGCTTGGGACCTAAGAATGAGGGTTTGACCCTGAAAAAGACAGCTTTGGACCTGAAAAGTGAGGGTTTGGGACCTAAAAATGAGGCTTTATTCCTTAATAGAGGTGTGTGGACCCTGAAAGTGAGGGTTTGGCACCTAAAAATGAGGCTTTTAGCCTTAAAACAGGGGTTTGGAACCCCCAAAATGAGGGTTTGGGACTTCAAATAAGACTTTGAGCCTTAAAGGTGAGGGTTTGGGATCTAAAACTGAGGCTGTGAACCTAAAAGAGGGGTTTGGATGCTAAAAGTGAAACTTGGGAACGTATACTGAGGCTTTGAACCTAAAACACAGGTTTGGATGTGAAAGTGAGGGTTTGGCTGTTAAAAATGAGGCTTTGAGCCTTAAACAAGGCGTTTGGACTCAAATGCAGAGTTTAGAATGAAAAAATGACGGTTTGAGCATTAATAGAGTGGATTCGATGCTAAAAGTGAGGGCTTGGGACCTAAGAATGAGGGTTTGAACCTAAAGACGACAGCTTTGGACCTGAAAAGTGAGGCTGTGGGACCTGAAACTGAGGCTTTGCTGGTGAAAAGAGGGCTTTGGAGAATAAAAATGAGGTTTTGGCACCTGAAAGTGAGGGTTTGGATACTAAAAGTGAGGGTTTGGGACTTTAAAAGGAGGCACTGAGCATTAAAAGAGGGGTTTGGAGCCTGAAAGTGAGGGCTTGGGACCTAAGAATGAGGGTTTGACCCTGAAAAAGACAGCTTTGGACTGAAAAGTGGGGGTTTGGGACCTAAAAATGAGGCTTTATTCCTTAATAGAGGTGTGTGGACCCTGAAAGTGAGGGTTTGGGATCTAAAACTGAGGCTTTGAACCTAAAAGACAGGTTTCGACCCTGAAAGTGAGGGTTTGGCACCTAAAAATGAGGCTTTGAGCCTTAAGCAATGGTTTGGACTCTAAAACGCACGGTTTGGAACGGAAAAGTGACGGTTTGAGCATTAAGAGACTGGATTAGATGCTAAAAGGGAGGGTTTGGGACCCTAAAAGGAGACACTGAGCAGTAAAAGAGGGGTTTGGAGCCTGAAAGTGAGGCTTTGGGTGGTAAAACTGAGGCTGTGAGCTTGAAAGCTGGGGTTTGAACCCTAAAAGTGAGGGCTTGGGACCTAAGAATGAGGGTTTGACCCTGAAAAAGACAGCTTTGGACCTGAAAAGTGAGGGTGTTTGGTTCCTAAAAATGAGGCTTTATTCCTTAATAGAGGTGTGTGGACCCTGAAAGTGAGGGTTTGGCACCTAAAAATGAGGCTCTTAGCCTTAAAACAGGGGTTTGGAACCCCCAAAATGAGGGTTTGGGACTTCAAATAAGACTTTGAGCCTTAAAGGTGAGGGTTTGGGATCTAAAACTGAGGCTGTGAACGTGAAAGAGGGGTTTGGATGCTACAAGTGAAACTTGGGAACGTATACTGAGGCTTTGAACCTAAAACACAGGTTTGGATGTGAAAGTGAGGGTTTGGCTGTTAAAAATGAGGCTTTGAGCCTTAAACAAGGCGTTTGGACTCAAATGCAGAGTTTAGAATGAAAAAATGACGGTTTGAGCATTAATAGAGTGGATTCGATGCTAAAAGTGAGGGCTTGGGACCTAAGAATGAGGGTTTGAACCTAAAGACGACAGCTTTGGACCTGAAAAGTGAGGCTGTGGCACCTAAAACTGAGGCTTTGCTGGTGAAAAGAGGGCTTTGGACACTAAAAATGAGGTTTTGGCACCTGAAAGTGAGGGTTTGGATGCTAAAAGTGAGGGTTTGGGACTTTAAAAGGAGGCACTGAGCATTAAAAGAGGGGTTTGGAGCCTGAAAGTGAGGCTTTGGGTGGTAAAACTGAGGCTGTGAGCTTTAAAGCTGGGGTTTGAACCCTAAAAGTGAGGGCTTGGGACCTAAGAATGAGGGTTTGACCCTGAAAAAGACAGCTTTGGACCTGAAAAGTGAGGGTTTGGGACCTAAAAATGAGGCTTTATTCCTTAATAGAGGTGTGTGGACCCTGAAAGTGAGGGTTTGGCACCTAAAAATGAGGCTTTTAGCCTTAAAACAGGGGTTTGGAACGCCCAAAATGAGGGTTTGGGACTTCAAATAAGACTTTGAGCCTTAAAGGTGAGGGTTTGGGATCTAAAACTGAGGCTGTGAACCTAAAAGAGGGGTTTGGATGCTACAAGTGAAACTTGGGAACGTATACTGAGGCTTTGAACCTAAAACACAGGTTTGGATGTGAAAGTGAGGGTTTGGCTGTTAAAAATGAGGCTTTGAGCCTTAAACAAGGCGTTTGGACTCAAATGCAGAGTTTAGAATGAAAAAATGACGGTTTGAGCATTAATAGAGTGGATTCGATGCTAAAAGTGAGGGCTTGGGACCTAAGAATGAGGGTTTGAACCTAAAGACGACAGCTTTGGACCTGAAAAGTGAGGCTGTGGGACCTGAAACTGAGGCTTTGCTGGTGAAAAGAGGGCTTTGGAGAATAAAAATGAGGTTTTGGCACCTGAAAGTGAGGGTTTGGATACTAAAAGTGAGGGTTTGGGACTTTAAAAGGAGGCACTGAGCATTAAAAGAGGGGTTTGGAGCCTGAAAGTGAGGGCTTGGGACCTAAGAATGAGGGTTTGACCCTGAAAAAGACAGCTTTGGACTGAAAAGTGGGGGTTTGGGACCTAAAAATGAGGCTTTATTCCTTAATAGAGGTGTGTGGACCCTGAAAGTGAGGGTTTGGGATCTAAAACTGAGGCTTTGAACCTAAAAGACAGGTTTCGACCCTGAAAGTGAGGGTTTGGCACCTAAAAATGAGGCTTTGAGCCTTAAGCAATGGTTTGGACTCTAAAACGCACGGTTTGGAACGGAAAAGTGACGGTTTGAGCATTAAGAGACTGGATTAGATGCTAAAAGGGAGGGTTTGGGACCCTAAAAGGAGACACTGAGCAGTAAAAGAGGGGTTTGGAGCCTGAAAGTGAGGCTTTGGGTGGTAAAACTGAGGCTGTGAGCTTGAAAGCTGGGGTTTGAACCCTAAAAGTGAGGGCTTGGGACCTAAGAATGAGGGTTTGACCCTGAAAAAGACAGCTTTGGACCTGAAAAGTGAGGGTTTGGGACCTAAAAATGAGGCTTTATTCCTTAATAGAGGTGTGTGGACCCTGAAAGTGAGGGTTTGGCACCTAAAAATGAGGCTCTTAGCCTTAAAACAGGGGTTTGGAACCCCCAAAATGAGGGTTTGGGACTTAAAATAAGACTTTGAGCCTTAAAGGTGAGGGTTTGGGATCTAAAACTGAGGCTGTGAACCTAAAAGAGGGGTTTGGATGCTACAAGTGAAACTTGGGAACGTATACTGAGGCTTTGAACCTAAAACACAGGTTTGGATGTGAAAGTGAGGGTTTGGCTGTTAAAAATGAGGCTTTGAGCCTTAAAAAAGGCGTTTGGACTCAAATGCACAGTTTAGAATGAAAAAATGACGGTTTGAGCATTAATAGAGTGGATTCGATGCTAAAAGTGAGGGCTTGGGACCTAAGAATGAGGGTTTGAACCTAAAAAAGACAGCTTTGGACCTGAAAAGTGAGGCTGTGGGACCTAAAACTGAGGCTTTGCTGGTGAGAAGAGGGCTTTGGACACTAAAAATGAGGTTTTGGCACCTGAAAGTGAGGGTTTGGACGCTAAAAGTGAGGGTTTGGGACTTTAAAAGTAGGCATTGAGCATTAAAAGAGGGGTTTGGAGCCTGAAAGTGAGGCTTTGGGTGCTAAAACTGAGGCTGTGAGCTTGAAAGCTGGGGTTTGAACCTTAAAAGTGAGGGCTTGGGACCTAAGAATGAGGGTTTGACCCTGAAAAAGACAGCTTTGGACCTGAAAAGTGGGGGTTTGGGACCTAAAAATGAGGCTTTATTCCTTAATAGAGGTGTGTGGACCCTGAAAGTGAGGGTTTGGCACCTAAAAATGAGGCTTTTAGCCTTAAAACAGGGGTTTGGAACCCCCAAAATGAGGGTTTGGGACTTCAAATAAGACTTTGAGCCTTAAAGGTGAGGGTTTGGGATCTAAAACTGAGGCTGTGAACGTGAAAGAGGGGTTTGGATGCTACAAGTGAAACTTGGGAACGTATACTGAGGCTTTGAACCTAAAACACAGGTTTGGATGTGAAAGTGAGGGTTTGGCTGTTAAAAATGAGGCTTTGAGCCTTAAACAAGGCGTTTGGACTCAAATGCAGAGTTTAGAATGAAAAAATGACGGTTTGAGCATTAATAGAGTGGATTCGATGCTAAAAGTGAGGGCTTGGGACCTAAGAATGAGGGTTTGACCCTGAAAAAGACAGCTTTGGACCTGAAAAGTGAGGGTTTGGGACCTAAAAATGAGGCTTTATTCCTTAATAGAGGTGTGTGGACCCTGAAAGTGAGGGTTTGGGATCTAAAACTGAGGCTGTGAACCTAAAAGACAGGTTTTGACCCTGAAAGTGAGGGTTTGGCACCTAAAAATGAGGCTTTGAGCCTTAAGCAACGGTTTGGACTCTAAAACGCACGGTTTGGAACGGAAAAATGACGGTTTGAGCATTAAGAGACTGGATTAGATGCTAAAAGGGAGGGTTTGGGACCCTAAAAGGAGACACTGAGCAGTAAAAGAGGAGTTTGGACCTGAAAAGTGAGGCTGTGGGACCTAAAACTGAGGCTTTGCTGGTGAAAAGAGGGCTTTGGAGAGTAAAAATGAGGTTTTGGCACCTGAAAGTGAGGGTTTGGATGCTAAAAGTGAGGGTTTGGGACTTTAAAAGTAGGCATTGAGCATTAAAAGAGGGGTTTGGAGCCTGAAAGTGAGGCTTTGGGTGGTAAAACTGAGGCTGTGAGCTTTAAAGCTGGGGTTTGAACCCTAAAAGTGAGGGCTTGGGACCTAAGAATGAGGGTTTGAACCTGAAAAAGACAGCTTTGGACCTGAAAAGTGGGGGTTTGGGACCTAAAAATGAGGCTTTATTCCTTAATAGAGGTGTGTGTACCCTGAAAGTGAGGCTGTGGGGGCTAAAACTGAGGGTTTGAACGTAAAAGACAGGTTTGGATGCGACAGTGAGGGTTTGGCTATTAAAAATGAGGCTTTGAGCCTTAAGGGCGGCTTTGGACTCTAAAACGCACGGTTTGGAACGGAAAAATGACAGTTTGAGCATTAAGAGACTGGATTCGATGCTAAAAGGGAGGGTTTGGGGCCTTAAAACGAGACACTGAGCAGTAAAAGTGAGGCTTTGGACCTGAAAAGTGAGGGCTTGGGACCTAAGAATGAGGGTTTGACCCTGAAAAAGACAGCTTTGGACCTGAAAAGTGAGGGTTTTTGGTTCCTAAAAATGAGGCTTTATTCCTTAATAGAGGTGTGTGGACCCTGAAAGTGAGGGTTTGGCACCTAAAAATGAGGCTTTTAGCCTTAAAACAGGGGTTTGGAACCCCCAAAATGAGGGTTTGGGACTTCAAATAAGACTTTGAGCCTTAAAGGTGAGGGTTTGGGATCTAAAACTGAGGCTGTGAACGTGAAAGAGGGGTTTGGATGCTACAAGTGAAACTTGGGAACGTATACTGAGGCTTTGAACCTAAAACACAGGTTTGGATGTGAAAGTGAGGGTTTGGCTGTTAAAAATGAGGCTTTGAGCCTTAAACAAGGCGTTTGGACTCAAATGCAGAGTTTAGAATGAAAAAATGACGGTTTGAGCATTAATAGAGTGGATTCGATGCTAAAAGTGAGGGCTTGGGACCTAAGAATGAGGGTTTGAACCTAAAGACGACAGCTTTGGACCTGAAAAGTGAGGCTGTGGCACCTAAAACTGAGGCTTTGCTGGTGAAAAGAGGGCTTTGGACACTAAAAATGAGGTTTTGGCACCTGAAAGTGAGGGTTTGGATGCTAAAAGTGAGGGTTTGGGACTTTAAAAGGAGGCACTGAGCATTAAAAGAGGGGTTTGGAGCCTGAAAGTGAGGCTTTGGGTGGTAAAACTGAGGCTGTGAGCTTTAAAGCTGGGGTTTGAACCCTAAAAGTGAGGGCTTGGGACCTAAGAATGAGGGTTTGACCCTGAAAAAGACAGCTTTGGACCTGAAAAGTGAGGGTTTGGGACCTAAAAATGAGGCTTTATTCCTTAATAGAGGTGTGTGGACCCTGAAAGTGAGGGTTTGGCACCTAAAAATGAGGCTTTTAGCCTTAAAACAGGGGTTTGGAACCCCCAAAATGAGGGTTTGGGACTTCAAATAAGACTTTGAGCCTTAAAGGTGAGGGTTTGGGATCTAAAACTGAGGCTGTGAACCTAAAAGAGGGGTTTGGATGCTAAAAGTGAAACTTGGGAACGTATACTGAGGCTTTGAACCTAAAACACAGGTTTGGATGTGAAAGTGAGGGTTTGGCTGTTAAAAATGAGGCTTTGAGCCTTAAACAAGGCGTTTGGACTCAAATGCAGAGTTTAGAATGAAAAAATGACGGTTTGAGCATTAATAGAGTGGATTCGATGCTAAAAGTGAGGGCTTGGGACCTAAGAATGAGGGTTTGAACCTAAAGACGACAGCTTTGGACCTGAAAAGTGAGGCTGTGGGACCTGAAACTGAGGCTTTGCTGGTGAAAAGAGGGCTTTGGAGAATAAAAATGAGGTTTTGGCACCTGAAAGTGAGGGTTTGGATACTAAAAGTGAGGGTTTGGGACTTTAAAAGGAGGCACTGAGCATTAAAAGAGGGGTTTGGAGCCTGAAAGTGAGGGCTTGGGACCTAAGAATGAGGGTTTGACCCTGAAAAAGACAGCTTTGGACTGAAAAGTGGGGGTTTGGGACCTAAAAATGAGGCTTTATTCCTTAATAGAGGTGTGTGGACCCTGAAAGTGAGGGTTTGGGATCTAAAACTGAGGCTTTGAACCTAAAAGACAGGTTTCGACCCTGAAAGTGAGGGTTTGGCACCTAAAAATGAGGCTTTGAGCCTTAAGCAATGGTTTGGACTCTAAAACGCACGGTTTGGAACGGAAAAGTGACGGTTTGAGCATTAAGAGACTGGATTAGATGCTAAAAGGGAGGGTTTGGGACCCTAAAAGGAGACACTGAGCAGTAAAAGAGGGGTTTGGAGCCTGAAAGTGAGGCTTTGGGTGGTAAAACTGAGGCTGTGAGCTTGAAAGCTGGGGTTTGAACCCTAAAAGTGAGGGCTTGGGACCTAAGAATGAGGGTTTGACCCTGAAAAAGACAGCTTTGGACCTGAAAAGTGAGGGTGTTTGGTTCCTAAAAATGAGGCTTTATTCCTTAATAGAGGTGTGTGGACCCTGAAAGTGAGGGTTTGGCACCTAAAAATGAGGCTCTTAGCCTTAAAACAGGGGTTTGGAACCCCCAAAATGAGGGTTTGGGACTTCAAATAAGACTTTGAGCCTTAAAGGTGAGGGTTTGGGATCTAAAACTGAGGCTGTGAACGTGAAAGAGGGGTTTGGATGCTACAAGTGAAACTTGGGAACGTATACTGAGGCTTTGAACCTAAAACACAGGTTTGGATGTGAAAGTGAGGGTTTGGCTGTTAAAAATGAGGCTTTGAGCCTTAAACAAGGCGTTTGGACTCAAATGCAGAGTTTAGAATGAAAAAATGACGGTTTGAGCATTAATAGAGTGGATTCGATGCTAAAAGTGAGGGCTTGGGACCTAAGAATGAGGGTTTGAACCTAAAGACGACAGCTTTGGACCTGAAAAGTGAGGCTGTGGGACCTAAAACTGAGGCTTTGCTGGTGAAAAGAGGGCTTTGGACACTAAAAATGAGGTTTTGGCACCTGAAAGTGAGGGTTTGGATGCTAAAAGTGAGGGTTTGGGACTTTAAAAGGAGGCACTGAGCATTAAAAGAGGGGTTTGGAGCCTGAAAGTGAGGCTTTGGGTGGTAAAACTGAGGCTGTGAGCTTTAAAGCTGGGGTTTGAACCCTAAAAGTGAGGGCTTGGGACCTAAGAATGAGGGTTTGACCCTGAAAAAGACAGCTTTGGACCTGAAAAGTGAGGGTTTGGGACCTAAAAATGAGGCTTTATTCCTTAATAGAGGTGTGTGGACCCTGAAAGTGAGGGTTTGGCACCTAAAAATGAGGCTTTTAGCCTTAAAACAGGGGTTTGGAACGCCCAAAATGAGGGTTTGGGACTTCAAATAAGACTTTGAGCCTTAAAGGTGAGGGTTTGGGATCTAAAACTGAGGCTGTGAACCTAAAAGAGGGGTTTGGATGCTACAAGTGAAACTTGGGAACGTATACTGAGGCTTTGAACCTAAAACACAGGTTTGGATGTGAAAGTGAGGGTTTGGCTGTTAAAAATGAGGCTTTGAGCCTTAAACAAGGCGTTTGGACTCAAATGCAGAGTTTAGAATGAAAAAATGACGGTTTGAGCATTAATAGAGTGGATTCGATGCTAAAAGTGAGGGCTTGGGACCTAAGAATGAGGGTTTGAACCTAAAGACGACAGCTTTGGACCTGAAAAGTGAGGCTGTGGGACCTGAAACTGAGGCTTTGCTGGTGAAAAGAGGGCTTTGGAGAATAAAAATGAGGTTTTGGCACCTGAAAGTGAGGGTTTGGATACTAAAAGTGAGGGTTTGGGACTTTAAAAGGAGGCACTGAGCATTAAAAGAGGGGTTTGGAGCCTGAAAGTGAGGGCTTGGGACCTAAGAATGAGGGTTTGACCCTGAAAAAGACAGCTTTGGACTGAAAAGTGGGGGTTTGGGACCTAAAAATGAGGCTTTATTCCTTAATAGAGGTGTGTGGACCCTGAAAGTGAGGGTTTGGGATCTAAAACTGAGGCTTTGAACCTAAAAGACAGGTTTCGACCCTGAAAGTGAGGGTTTGGCACCTAAAAATGAGGCTTTGAGCCTTAAGCAATGGTTTGGACTCTAAAACGCACGGTTTGGAACGGAAAAGTGACGGTTTGAGCATTAAGAGACTGGATTAGATGCTAAAAGGGAGGGTTTGGGACCCTAAAAGGAGACACTGAGCAGTAAAAGAGGGGTTTGGAGCCTGAAAGTGAGGCTTTGGGTGGTAAAACTGAGGCTGTGAGCTTGAAAGCTGGGGTTTGAACCCTAAAAGTGAGGGCTTGGGACCTAAGAATGAGGGTTTGACCCTGAAAAAGACAGCTTTGGACCTGAAAAGTGAGGGTTTGGGACCTAAAAATGAGGCTTTATTCCTTAATAGAGGTGTGTGGACCCTGAAAGTGAGGGTTTGGCACCTAAAAATGAGGCTCTTAGCCTTAAAACAGGGGTTTGGAACCCCCAAAATGAGGGTTTGGGACTTAAAATAAGACTTTGAGCCTTAAAGGTGAGGGTTTGGGATCTAAAACTGAGGCTGTGAACCTAAAAGAGGGGTTTGGATGCTACAAGTGAAACTTGGGAACGTATACTGAGGCTTTGAACCTAAAACACAGGTTTGGATGTGAAAGTGAGGGTTTGGCTGTTAAAAATGAGGCTTTGAGCCTTAAAAAAGGCGTTTGGACTCAAATGCACAGTTTAGAATGAAAAAATGACGGTTTGAGCATTAATAGAGTGGATTCGATGCTAAAAGTGAGGGCTTGGGACCTAAGAATGAGGGTTTGAACCTAAAAAAGACAGCTTTGGACCTGAAAAGTGAGGCTGTGGGACCTAAAACTGAGGCTTTGCTGGTGAGAAGAGGGCTTTGGACACTAAAAATGAGGTTTTGGCACCTGAAAGTGAGGGTTTGGACGCTAAAAGTGAGGGTTTGGGACTTTAAAAGTAGGCATTGAGCATTAAAAGAGGGGTTTGGAGCCTGAAAGTGAGGCTTTGGGTGCTAAAACTGAGGCTGTGAGCTTGAAAGCTGGGGTTTGAACCTTAAAAGTGAGGGCTTGGGACCTAAGAATGAGGGTTTGACCCTGAAAAAGACAGCTTTGGACCTGAAAAGTGGGGGTTTGGGACCTAAAAATGAGGCTTTATTCCTTAATAGAGGTGTGTGGACCCTGAAAGTGAGGGTTTGGCACCTAAAAATGAGGCTTTTAGCCTTAAAACAGGGGTTTGGAACCCCCAAAATGAGGGTTTGGGACTTCAAATAAGACTTTGAGCCTTAAAGGTGAGGGTTTGGGATCTAAAACTGAGGCTGTGAACGTGAAAGAGGGGTTTGGATGCTACAAGTGAAACTTGGGAACGTATACTGAGGCTTTGAACCTAAAACACAGGTTTGGATGTGAAAGTGAGGGTTTGGCTGTTAAAAATGAGGCTTTGAGCCTTAAACAAGGCGTTTGGACTCAAATGCAGAGTTTAGAATGAAAAAATGACGGTTTGAGCATTAATAGAGTGGATTCGATGCTAAAAGTGAGGGCTTGGGACCTAAGAATGAGGGTTTGACCCTGAAAAAGACAGCTTTGGACCTGAAAAGTGAGGGTTTGGGACCTAAAAATGAGGCTTTATTCCTTAATAGAGGTGTGTGGACCCTGAAAGTGAGGGTTTGGGATCTAAAACTGAGGCTGTGAACCTAAAAGACAGGTTTTGACCCTGAAAGTGAGGGTTTGGCACCTAAAAATGAGGCTTTGAGCCTTAAGCAACGGTTTGGACTCTAAAACGCACGGTTTGGAACGGAAAAATGACGGTTTGAGCATTAAGAGACTGGATTAGATGCTAAAAGGGAGGGTTTGGGACCCTAAAAGGAGACACTGAGCAGTAAAAGAGGAGTTTGGACCTGAAAAGTGAGGCTGTGGGACCTAAAACTGAGGCTTTGCTGGTGAAAAGAGGGCTTTGGAGAGTAAAAATGAGGTTTTGGCACCTGAAAGTGAGGGTTTGGATGCTAAAAGTGAGGGTTTGGGACTTTAAAAGTAGGCATTGAGCATTAAAAGAGGGGTTTGGAGCCTGAAAGTGAGGCTTTGGGTGGTAAAACTGAGGCTGTGAGCTTTAAAGCTGGGGTTTGAACCCTAAAAGTGAGGGCTTGGGACCTAAGAATGAGGGTTTGAACCTGAAAAAGACAGCTTTGGACCTGAAAAGTGGGGGTTTGGGACCTAAAAATGAGGCTTTATTCCTTAATAGAGGTGTGTGTACCCTGAAAGTGAGGCTGTGGGGGCTAAAACTGAGGGTTTGAACGTAAAAGACAGGTTTGGATGCGACAGTGAGGGTTTGGCTATTAAAAATGAGGCTTTGAGCCTTAAGGGCGGCTTTGGACTCTAAAACGCACGGTTTGGAACGGAAAAATGACAGTTTGAGCATTAAGAGACTGGATTCGATGCTAAAAGGGAGGGTTTGGGGCCTTAAAACGAGACACTGAGCAGTAAAAGTGAGGCTTTGGACCTGAAAAGTGAGGGCTTGGGACCTAAGAATGAGGGTTTGACCCTGAAAAAGACAGCTTTGGACCTGAAAAGTGAGGGTTTTTGGTTCCTAAAAATGAGGCTTTATTCCTTAATAGAGGTGTGTGGACCCTGAAAGTGAGGGTTTGGCACCTAAAAATGAGGCTTTTAGCCTTAAAACAGGGGTTTGGAACCCCCAAAATGAGGGTTTGGGACTTCAAATAAGACTTTGAGCCTTAAAGGTGAGGGTTTGGGATCTAAAACTGAGGCTGTGAACGTGAAAGAGGGGTTTGGATGCTACAAGTGAAACTTGGGAACGTATACTGAGGCTTTGAACCTAAAACACAGGTTTGGATGTGAAAGTGAGGGTTTGGCTGTTAAAAATGAGGCTTTGAGCCTTAAACAAGGCGTTTGGACTCAAATGCAGAGTTTAGAATGAAAAAATGACGGTTTGAGCATTAATAGAGTGGATTCGATGCTAAAAGTGAGGGCTTGGGACCTAAGAATGAGGGTTTGAACCTAAAGACGACAGCTTTGGACCTGAAAAGTGAGGCTGTGGCACCTAAAACTGAGGCTTTGCTGGTGAAAAGAGGGCTTTGGACACTAAAAATGAGGTTTTGGCACCTGAAAGTGAGGGTTTGGATGCTAAAAGTGAGGGTTTGGGACTTTAAAAGGAGGCACTGAGCATTAAAAGAGGGGTTTGGAGCCTGAAAGTGAGGCTTTGGGTGGTAAAACTGAGGCTGTGAGCTTTAAAGCTGGGGTTTGAACCCTAAAAGTGAGGGCTTGGGACCTAAGAATGAGGGTTTGACCCTGAAAAAGACAGCTTTGGACCTGAAAAGTGAGGGTTTGGGACCTAAAAATGAGGCTTTATTCCTTAATAGAGGTGTGTGGACCCTGAAAGTGAGGGTTTGGCACCTAAAAATGAGGCTTTTAGCCTTAAAACAGGGGTTTGGAACCCCCAAAATGAGGGTTTGGGACTTCAAATAAGACTTTGAGCCTTAAAGGTGAGGGTTTGGGATCTAAAACTGAGGCTGTGAACCTAAAAGAGGGGTTTGGATGCTAAAAGTGAAACTTGGGAACGTATACTGAGGCTTTGAACCTAAAACACAGGTTTGGATGTGAAAGTGAGGGTTTGGCTGTTAAAAATGAGGCTTTGAGCCTTAAACAAGGCGTTTGGACTCAAATGCAGAGTTTAGAATGAAAAAATGACGGTTTGAGCATTAATAGAGTGGATTCGATGCTAAAAGTGAGGGCTTGGGACCTAAGAATGAGGGTTTGAACCTAAAGACGACAGCTTTGGACCTGAAAAGTGAGGCTGTGGGACCTGAAACTGAGGCTTTGCTGGTGAAAAGAGGGCTTTGGAGAATAAAAATGAGGTTTTGGCACCTGAAAGTGAGGGTTTGGATACTAAAAGTGAGGGTTTGGGACTTTAAAAGGAGGCACTGAGCATTAAAAGAGGGGTTTGGAGCCTGAAAGTGAGGGCTTGGGACCTAAGAATGAGGGTTTGACCCTGAAAAAGACAGCTTTGGACCTGAAAAGTGGGGGTTTGGGACCTAAAAATGAGGCTTTATTCCTTAATAGAGGTGTGTGGACCCTGAAAGTGAGGGTTTGGCACCTAAAAATGAGGCTTTTAGCCTTAAAACAGGGGTTTGGAACCCCCAAAATGAGGGTTTGGGACTTCAAATAAGACTTTGAGCCTTAAAGGTGAGGGTTTGGGATCTAAAACTGAGGCTGTGAACGTGAAAGAGGGGTTTGGATGCTACAAGTGAAACTTGGGAACGTATACTGAGGCTTTGAACCTAAAACACAGGTTTGGATGTGAAAGTGAGGGTTTGGCTGTTAAAAATGAGGCTTTGAGCCTTAAACAAGGCGTTTGGACTCAAATGCAGAGTTTAGAATGAAAAAATGACGGTTTGAGCATTAATAGAGTGGATTCGATGCTAAAAGTGAGGGCTTGGGACCTAAGAATGAGGGTTTGACCCTGAAAAAGACAGCTTTGGACCTGAAAAGTGAGGGTTTGGGACCTAAAAATGAGGCTTTATTCCTTAATAGAGGTGTGTGGACCCTGAAAGTGAGGGTTTGGGATCTAAAACTGAGGCTGTGAACCTAAAAGACAGGTTTTGACCCTGAAAGTGAGGGTTTGGCACCTAAAAATGAGGCTTTGAGCCTTAAGCAACGGTTTGGACTCTAAAACGCACGGTTTGGAACGGAAAAATGACGGTTTGAGCATTAAGAGACTGGATTAGATGCTAAAAGGGAGGGTTTGGGACCCTAAAAGGAGACACTGAGCAGTAAAAGAGGAGTTTGGACCTGAAAAGTGAGGCTGTGGGACCTAAAACTGAGGCTTTGCTGGTGAAAAGAGGGCTTTGGAGAGTAAAAATGAGGTTTTGGCACCTGAAAGTGAGGGTTTGGATGCTAAAAGTGAGGGTTTGGGACTTTAAAAGTAGGCATTGAGCATTAAAAGAGGGGTTTGGAGCCTGAAAGTGAGGCTTTGGGTGGTAAAACTGAGGCTGTGAGCTTTAAAGCTGGGGTTTGAACCCTAAAAGTGAGGGCTTGGGACCTAAGAATGAGGGTTTGAACCTGAAAAAGACAGCTTTGGACCTGAAAAGTGGGGGTTTGGGACCTAAAAATGAGGCTTTATTCCTTAATAGAGGTGTGTGTACCCTGAAAGTGAGGCTGTGGGGGCTAAAACTGAGGGTTTGAACGTAAAAGACAGGTTTGGATGTGACAGTGAGGGTTTGGCTATTAAAAATGAGGCTTTGAGCCTTAAGGGCGGCTTTGGACTCTAAAACGCACGGTTTGGAACGGAAAAATGACAGTTTGAGCATTAAGAGACTGGATTCGATGCTAAAAGGGAGGGTTTGGGGCCTTAAAACGAGACACTGAGCAGTAAAAGTGAGGCTTTGGACCTGAAAAGTGAGGGCTTGGGACCTAAGAATGAGGGTTTGACCCTGAAAAAGACAGCTTTGGACCTGAAAAGTGAGGGTTTTTGGTTCCTAAAAATGAGGCTTTATTCCTTAATAGAGGTGTGTGGACCCTGAAAGTGAGGGTTTGGCACCTAAAAATGAGGCTTTTAGCCTTAAAACAGGGGTTTGGAACCCCCAAAATGAGGGTTTGGGACTTCAAATAAGACTTTGAGCCTTAAAGGTGAGGGTTTGGGATCTAAAACTGAGGCTGTGAACGTGAAAGAGGGGTTTGGATGCTACAAGTGAAACTTGGGAACGTATACTGAGGCTTTGAACCTAAAACACAGGTTTGGATGTGAAAGTGAGGGTTTGGCTGTTAAAAATGAGGCTTTGAGCCTTAAACAAGGCGTTTGGACTCAAATGCAGAGTTTAGAATGAAAAAATGACGGTTTGAGCATTAATAGAGTGGATTCGATGCTAAAAGTGAGGGCTTGGGACCTAAGAATGAGGGTTTGAACCTAAAGACGACAGCTTTGGACCTGAAAAGTGAGGCTGTGGCACCTAAAACTGAGGCTTTGCTGGTGAAAAGAGGGCTTTGGACACTAAAAATGAGGTTTTGGCACCTGAAAGTGAGGGTTTGGATGCTAAAAGTGAGGGTTTGGGACTTTAAAAGGAGGCACTGAGCATTAAAAGAGGGGTTTGGAGCCTGAAAGTGAGGCTTTGGGTGGTAAAACTGAGGCTGTGAGCTTTAAAGCTGGGGTTTGAACCCTAAAAGTGAGGGCTTGGGACCTAAGAATGAGGGTTTGACCCTGAAAAAGACAGCTTTGGACCTGAAAAGTGAGGGTTTGGGACCTAAAAATGAGGCTTTATTCCTTAATAGAGGTGTGTGGACCCTGAAAGTGAGGGTTTGGCACCTAAAAATGAGGCTTTTAGCCTTAAAACAGGGGTTTGGAACCCCCAAAATGAGGGTTTGGGACTTCAAATAAGACTTTGAGCCTTAAAGGTGAGGGTTTGGGATCTAAAACTGAGGCTGTGAACCTAAAAGAGGGGTTTGGATGCTAAAAGTGAAACTTGGGAACGTATACTGAGGCTTTGAACCTAAAACACAGGTTTGGATGTGAAAGTGAGGGTTTGGCTGTTAAAAATGAGGCTTTGAGCCTTAAACAAGGCGTTTGGACTCAAATGCAGAGTTTAGAATGAAAAAATGACGGTTTGAGCATTAATAGAGTGGATTCGATGCTAAAAGTGAGGGCTTGGGACCTAAGAATGAGGGTTTGAACCTAAAGACGACAGCTTTGGACCTGAAAAGTGAGGCTGTGGGACCTAAAACTGAGGCTTTGCTGGTGAAAAGAGGGCTTTGGAGAATAAAAATGAGGTTTTGGCACCTGAAAGTGAGGGTTTGGATACTAAAAGTGAGGGTTTGGGACTTTAAAAGGAGGCACTGAGCATTAAAAGAGGGGTTTGGAGCCTGAAAGTGAGGGCTTGGGACCTAAGAATGAGGGTTTGACCCTGAAAAAGACAGCTTTGGACTGAAAAGTGGGGGTTTGGGACCTAAAAATGAGGCTTTATTCCTTAATAGAGGTGTGTGGACCCTGAAAGTGAGGGTTTGGGATCTAAAACTGAGGCTTTGAACCTAAAAGACAGGTTTCGACCCTGAAAGTGAGGGTTTGGCACCTAAAAATGAGGCTTTGAGCCTTAAGCAATGGTTTGGACTCTAAAACGCACGGTTTGGAACGGAAAAGTGACGGTTTGAGCATTAAGAGACTGGATTAGATGCTAAAAGGGAGGGTTTGGGACCCTAAAAGGAGACACTGAGCAGTAAAAGAGGGGTTTGGAGCCTGAAAGTGAGGCTTTGGGTGGTAAAACTGAGGCTGTGAGCTTGAAAGCTGGGGTTTGAACCCTAAAAGTGAGGGCTTGGGACCTAAGAATGAGGGTTTGACCCTGAAAAAGACAGCTTTGGACCTGAAAAGTGAGGGTGTTTGGTTCCTAAAAATGAGGCTTTATTCCTTAATAGAGGTGTGTGGACCCTGAAAGTGAGGGTTTGGCACCTAAAAATGAGGCTCTTAGCCTTAAAACAGGGGTTTGGAACCCCCAAAATGAGGGTTTGGGACTTCAAATAAGACTTTGAGCCTTAAAGGTGAGGGTTTGGGATCTAAAACTGAGGCTGTGAACGTGAAAGAGGGGTTTGGATGCTACAAGTGAAACTTGGGAACGTATACTGAGGCTTTGAACCTAAAACACAGGTTTGGATGTGAAAGTGAGGGTTTGGCTGTTAAAAATGAGGCTTTGAGCCTTAAACAAGGCGTTTGGACTCAAATGCAGAGTTTAGAATGAAAAAATGACGGTTTGAGCATTAATAGAGTGGATTCGATGCTAAAAGTGAGGGCTTGGGACCTAAGAATGAGGGTTTGAACCTAAAGACGACAGCTTTGGACCTGAAAAGTGAGGCTGTGGCACCTAAAACTGAGGCTTTGCTGGTGAAAAGAGGGCTTTGGACACTAAAAATGAGGTTTTGGCACCTGAAAGTGAGGGTTTGGATGCTAAAAGTGAGGGTTTGGGACTTTAAAAGGAGGCACTGAGCATTAAAAGAGGGGTTTGGAGCCTGAAAGTGAGGCTTTGGGTGGTAAAACTGAGGCTGTGAGCTTTAAAGCTGGGGTTTGAACCCTAAAAGTGAGGGCTTGGGACCTAAGAATGAGGGTTTGACCCTGAAAAAGACAGCTTTGGACCTGAAAAGTGAGGGTTTGGGACCTAAAAATGAGGCTTTATTCCTTAATAGAGGTGTGTGGACCCTGAAAGTGAGGGTTTGGCACCTAAAAATGAGGCTTTTAGCCTTAAAACAGGGGTTTGGAACCCCCAAAATGAGGGTTTGGGACTTCAAATAAGACTTTGAGCCTTAAAGGTGAGGGTTTGGGATCTAAAACTGAGGCTGTGAACCTAAAAGAGGGGTTTGGATGCTAAAAGTGAAACTTGGGAACGTATACTGAGGCTTTGAACCTAAAACACAGGTTTGGATGTGAAAGTGAGGGTTTGGCTGTTAAAAATGAGGCTTTGAGCCTTAAAAAAGGCGTTTGGACTCAAATGCAGAGTTTAGAATGAAAAAATGACGGTTTGAGCATTAATAGAGTGGATTCGATGCTAAAAGTGAGGGCTTGGGACCTAAGAATGAGGGTTTGAACCTAAAGACGACAGCTTTGGACCTGAAAAGTGAGGCTGTGGGACCTGAAACTGAGGCTTTGCTGGTGAAAAGAGGGCTTTGGACACTAAAAATGAGGTTTTGGCACCTGAAAGTGAGGGTTTGGATACTAAAAGTGAGGGTTTGGGACTTTAAAAGGAGGCACTGAGCATTAAAAGAGGGGTTTGGAGCCTGAAAGTGAGGGCTTGGGACCTAAGAATGAGGGTTTGACCCTGAAAAAGACAGCTTTGGACTGAAAAGTGGGGGTTTGGGACCTAAAAATGAGGCTTTATTCCTTAATAGAGGTGTGTGGACCCTGAAAGTGAGGGTTTGGGATCTAAAACTGAGGCTTTGAACCTAAAAGACAGGTTTCGACCCTGAAAGTGAGGGTTTGGCACCTAAAAATGAGGCTTTGAGCCTTAAGCAATGGTTTGGACTCTAAAACGCACGGTTTGGAACGGAAAAGTGACGGTTTGAGCATTAAGAGACTGGATTAGATGCTAAAAGGGAGGGTTTGGGACCCTAAAAGGAGACACTGAGCAGTAAAAGAGGGGTTTGGAGCCTGAAAGTGAGGCTTTGGGTGGTAAAACTGAGGCTGTGAGCTTGAAAGCTGGGGTTTGAACCCTAAAAGTGAGGGCTTGGGACCTAAGAATGAGGGTTTGACCCTGAAAAAGACAGCTTTGGACCTGAAAAGTGAGGGTGTTTGGTTCCTAAAAATGAGGCTTTATTCCTTAATAGAGGTGTGTGGACCCTGAAAGTGAGGGTTTGGCACCTAAAAATGAGGCTCTTAGCCTTAAAACAGGGGTTTGGAACCCCCAAAATGAGGGTTTGGGACTTCAAATAAGACTTTGAGCCTTAAAGGTGAGGGTTTGGGATCTAAAACTGAGGCTGTGAACGTGAAAGAGGGGTTTGGATGCTACAAGTGAAACTTGGGAACGTATACTGAGGCTTTGAACCTAAAACACAGGTTTGGATGTGAAAGTGAGGGTTTGGCTGTTAAAAATGAGGCTTTGAGCCTTAAACAAGGCGTTTGGACTCAAATGCAGAGTTTAGAATGAAAAAATGACGGTTTGAGCATTAATAGAGTGGATTCGATGCTAAAAGTGAGGGCTTGGGACCTAAGAATGAGGGTTTGAACCTAAAGACGACAGCTTTGGACCTGAAAAGTGAGGCTGTGGCACCTAAAACTGAGGCTTTGCTGGTGAAAAGAGGGCTTTGGACACTAAAAATGAGGTTTTGGCACCTGAAAGTGAGGGTTTGGATGCTAAAAGTGAGGGTTTGGGACTTTAAAAGGAGGCACTGAGCATTAAAAGAGGGGTTTGGAGCCTGAAAGTGAGGCTTTGGGTGGTAAAACTGAGGCTGTGAGCTTTAAAGCTGGGGTTTGAACCCTAAAAGTGAGGGCTTGGGACCTAAGAATGAGGGTTTGACCCTGAAAAAGACAGCTTTGGACCTGAAAAGTGAGGGTTTGGGACCTAAAAATGAGGCTTTATTCCTTAATAGAGGTGTGTGGACCCTGAAAGTGAGGGTTTGGCACCTAAAAATGAGGCTTTTAGCCTTAAAACAGGGGTTTGGAACCCCCAAAATGAGGGTTTGGGACTTCAAATAAGACTTTGAGCCTTAAAGGTGAGGGTTTGGGATCTAAAACTGAGGCTGTGAACCTAAAAGAGGGGTTTGGATGCTACAAGTGAAACTTGGGAACGTATACTGAGGCTTTGAACCTAAAACACAGGTTTGGATGTGAAAGTGAGGGTTTGGCTGTTAAAAATGAGGCTTTGAGCCTTAAACAAGGCGTTTGGACTCAAATGCACAGTTTAGAATGAAAAAATGACGGTTTGAGCATTAATAGAGTGGATTCGATGCTAAAAGTGAGGGCTTGGGACCTAAGAATGAGGGTTTGAACCTAAAGACGACAGCTTTGGACCTGAAAAGTGAGGCTGTGGGACCTGAAACTGAGGCTTTGCTGGTGAAAAGAGGGCTTTGGAGAATAAAAATGAGGTTTTGGCACCTGAAAGTGAGGGTTTGGATACTAAAAGTGAGGGTTTGGGACTTTAAAAGGAGGCACTGAGCATTAAAAGAGGGGTTTGGAGCCTGAAAGTGAGGGCTTGGGACCTAAGAATGAGGGTTTGACCCTGAAAAAGACAGCTTTGGACTGAAAAGTGGGGGTTTGGGACCTAAAAATGAGGCTTTATTCCTTAATAGAGGTGTGTGGACCCTGAAAGTGAGGGTTTGGGATCTAAAACTGAGGCTTTGAACCTAAAAGACAGGTTTCGACCCTGAAAGTGAGGGTTTGGCACCTAAAAATGAGGCTTTGAGCCTTAAGCAATGGTTTGGACTCTAAAACGCACGGTTTGGAACGGAAAAGTGACGGTTTGAGCATTAAGAGACTGGATTAGATGCTAAAAGGGAGGGTTTGGGACCCTAAAAGGAGACACTGAGCAGTAAAAGAGGGGTTTGGAGCCTGAAAGTGAGGCTTTGGGTGGTAAAACTGAGGCTGTGAGCTTGAAAGCTGGGGTTTGAACCCTAAAAGTGAGGGCTTGGGACCTAAGAATGAGGGTTTGACCCTGAAAAAGACAGCTTTGGACCTGAAAAGTGAGGGTTTGGGACCTAAAAATGAGGCTTTATTCCTTAATAGAGGTGTGTGGACCCTGAAAGTGAGGGTTTGGCACCTAAAAATGAGGCTCTTAGCCTTAAAACAGGGGTTTGGAACCCCCAAAATGAGGGTTTGGGACTTAAAATAAGACTTTGAGCCTTAAAGGTGAGGGTTTGGGATCTAAAACTGAGGCTGTGAACCTAAAAGAGGGGTTTGGATGCTACAAGTGAAACTTGGGAACGTATACTGAGGCTTTGAACCTAAAACACAGGTTTGGATGTGAAAGTGAGGGTTTGGCTGTTAAAAATGAGGCTTTGAGCCTTAAAAAAGGCGTTTGGACTCAAATGCACAGTTTAGAATGAAAAAATGACGGTTTGAGCATTAATAGAGTGGATTCGATGCTAAAAGTGAGGGCTTGGGACCTAAGAATGAGGGTTTGAACCTAAAAAAGACAGCTTTGGACCTGAAAAGTGAGGCTGTGGGACCTAAAACTGAGGCTTTGCTGGTGAGAAGAGGGCTTTGGACACTAAAAATGAGGTTTTGGCACCTGAAAGTGAGGGTTTGGACGCTAAAAGTGAGGGTTTGGGACTTTAAAAGTAGGCATTGAGCATTAAAAGAGGGGTTTGGAGCCTGAAAGTGAGGCTTTGGGTGCTAAAACTGAGGCTGTGAGCTTGAAAGCTGGGGTTTGAACCTTAAAAGTGAGGGCTTGGGACCTAAGAATGAGGGTTTGACCCTGAAAAAGACAGCTTTGGACCTGAAAAGTGGGGGTTTGGGACCTAAAAATGAGGCTTTATTCCTTAATAGAGGTGTGTGGACCCTGAAAGTGAGGGTTTGGCACCTAAAAATGAGGCTTTTAGCCTTAAAACAGGGGTTTGGAACCCCCAAAATGAGGGTTTGGGACTTCAAATAAGACTTTGAGCCTTAAAGGTGAGGGTTTGGGATCTAAAACTGAGGCTGTGAACCTAAAAGAGGGGTTTGGATGCTACAAGTGAAACTTGGGAACGTATACTGAGGCTTTGAACCTAAAACACAGGTTTGGATGTGAAAGTGAGGGTTTGGCTGTTAAAAATGAGGCTTTGAGCCTTAAACAAGGCGTTTGGACTCAAATGCAGAGTTTAGAATGAAAAAATGACGGTTTGAGCATTAATAGAGTGGATTCGATGCTAAA
Source organism: Phalacrocorax aristotelis (assembly GCF_949628215.1). NCBI lineage: Eukaryota > Metazoa > Chordata > Aves > Suliformes > Phalacrocoracidae > Phalacrocorax > Phalacrocorax aristotelis. The sequence goes on along the minus strand of NW_027441233.1, from coordinate 23,088 downwards.
AGTGAGGGCTTGGGACCTAAGAATGAGGGTTTGACCCTGAAAAAGACAGCTTTGGACCTGAAAAGTGAGGGTTTGGGACCTAAAAATGAGGCTTTATTCCTTAATAGAGGTGTGTGGACCCTGAAAGTGAGGGTTTGGGATCTAAAACTGAGGCTGTGAACCTAAAAGACAGGTTTTGACCCTGAAAGTGAGGGTTTGGCACCTAAAAATGAGGCTTTGAGCCTTAAGCAACGGTTTGGACTCTAAAACGCACGGTTTGGAACGGAAAAATGACGGTTTGAGCATTAAGAGACTGGATTAGATGCTAAAAGGGAGGGTTTGGGACCCTAAAAGGAGACACTGAGCAGTAAAAGAGGAGTTTGGACCTGAAAAGTGAGGCTGTGGGACCTAAAACTGAGGCTTTGCTGGTGAAAAGAGGGCTTTGGAGAGTAAAAATGAGGTTTTGGCACCTGAAAGTGAGGGTTTGGATGCTAAAAGTGAGGGTTTGGGACTTTAAAAGTAGGCATTGAGCATTAAAAGAGGGGTTTGGAGCCTGAAAGTGAGGCTTTGGGTGGTAAAACTGAGGCTGTGAGCTTTAAAGCTGGGGTTTGAACCCTAAAAGTGAGGGCTTGGGACCTAAGAATGAGGGTTTGAACCTGAAAAAGACAGCTTTGGACCTGAAAAGTGGGGGTTTGGGACCTAAAAATGAGGCTTTATTCCTTAATAGAGGTGTGTGTACCCTGAAAGTGAGGCTGTGGGGGCTAAAACTGAGGCTTTGAACGTAAAAGACAGGTTTGGATGTGACAGTGAGGGTTTGGCTATTAAAAATGAGGCTTTGAGCCTTAAGGGCGGCTTTGGACTCTAAAACGCACGGTTTGGAACGGAAAAATGACAGTTTGAGCATTAAGAGACTGGATTCGATGCTAAAAGGGAGGGTTTGGGGCCTTAAAACGAGACACTGAGCAGTAAAAGTGAGGCTTTGGACCTGAAAAGTGAGGGCTTGGGACCTAAGAATGAGGGTTTGACCCTGAAAAAGACAGCTTTGGACCTGAAAAGTGGGGGTTTGGGACCTAAAAATGAGGCTTTATTCCTTAATAGAGGTGTGTGGACCCTGAAAGTGAGGGTTTGGCACCTAAAAATGAGGCTTTTAGCCTTAAAACAGGGGTTTGGAACCCCCAAAATGAGGGTTTGGGACTTCAAATAAGACTTTGAGCCTTAAAGGTGAGGGTTTGGGATCTAAAACTGAGGCTGTGAACGTGAAAGAGGGGTTTGGATGCTACAAGTGAAACTTGGGAACGTATACTGAGGCTTTGAACCTAAAACACAGGTTTGGATGTGAAAGTGAGGGTTTGGCTGTTAAAAATGAGGCTTTGAGCCTTAAACAAGGCGTTTGGACTCAAATGCAGAGTTTAGAATGAAAAAATGACGGTTTGAGCATTAATAGTGTGGATTCGATGCTAAAAGTGAGGGCTTGGGACCTAAGAATGAGGGTTTGACCCTGAAAAAGACAGCTTTGGACCTGAAAAGTGAGGGTTTGGGACCTAAAAATGAGGCTTTATTCCTTAATAGAGGTGTGTGGACCCTGAAAGTGAGGGTTTGGCACCTAAAAATGAGGCTTTTAGCCTTAAAACAGGGGTTTGGAACCCCCAAAATGAGGGTTTGGGACTTCAAATAAGACTTTGAGCCTTAAAGGTGAGGGTTTGGGATCTAAAACTGAGGCTGTGAACGTGAAAGAGGGGTTTGGATGCTACAAGTGAAACTTGGGAACGTATACTGAGGCTTTGAACCTAAAACACAGGTTTGGATGTGAAAGTGAGGGTTTGGCTGTTAAAAATGAGGCTTTGAGCCTTAAACAAGGCGTTTGGACTCAAATGCACAGTTTAGAATGAAAAAATGACGGTTTGAGCATTAATAGAGTGGATTCGATGCTAAAAGTGAGAGCTTGGGACCTAAGAATGAGGGTTTGAACCTAAAGACGACAGCTTTGGACCTGAAAAGTGAGGCTGTGGGACCTAAAACTGAGGCTTTGCTGGTGAAAAGAGGGCTTTGGACACTAAAAATGAGGTTTTGGCACCTGAAAGTGAGGGTTTGGATGCTAAAAGTGAGGGTTTGGGACTTTAAAAGGAGGCACTGAGCATTAAAAGAGGGGTTTGGAGCCTGAAAGTGAGGCTTTGGGTGGTAAAACTGAGGCTGTGAGCTTTAAAGCTGGGGTTTGAACCCTAAAAGTGAGGGCTTGGGACCTAAGAATGAGGGTTTGACCCTGAAAAAGACAGCTTTGGACCTGAAAAGTGAGGGTTTGGGACCTAAAAATGAGGCTTTATTCCTTAATAGAGGTGTGTGGACCCTGAAAGTGAGGGTTTGGCACCTAAAAATGAGGCTTTTAGCCTTAAAACAGGGGTTTGGAACCCCCAAAATGAGGGTTTGGGACTTCAAATAAGACTTTGAGCCTTAAAGGTGAGGGTTTGGGATCTAAAACTGAGGCTGTGAACCTAAAAGAGGGGTTTGGATGCTACAAGTGAAACTTGGGAACGTATACTGAGGCTTTGAACCTAAAACACAGGTTTGGATGTGAAAGTGAGGGTTTGGCTGTTAAAAATGAGGCTTTGAGCCTTAAACAAGGCGTTTGGACTCAAATGCACAGTTTAGAATGAAAAAATGACGGTTTGAGCATTAATAGAGTGGATTCGATGCTAAAAGTGAGGGCTTGGGACCTAAGAATGAGGGTTTGAACCTAAAGACGACAGCTTTGGACCTGAAAAGTGAGGCTGTGGGACCTAAAACTGAGGCTTTGCTGGTGAAAAGAGGGCTTTGGACACTAAAAATGAGGTTTTGGCACCTGAAAGTGAGGGTTTGGATACTAAAAGTGAGGGTTTGGGACTTTAAAAGGAGGCACTGAGCATTAAAAGAGGGGTTTGGAGCCTGAAAGTGAGGGCTTGGGACCTAAGAATGAGGGTTTGACCCTGAAAAAGACAGCTTTGGACTGAAAAGTGGGGGTTTGGGACCTAAAAATGAGGCTTTATTCCTTAATAGAGGTGTGTGGACCCTGAAAGTGAGGGTTTGGGATCTAAAACTGAGGCTTTGAACCTAAAAGACAGGTTTCGACCCTGAAAGTGAGGGTTTGGCACCTAAAAATGAGGCTTTGAGCCTTAAGCAATGGTTTGGACTCTAAAACGCACGGTTTGGAACGGAAAAGTGACGGTTTGAGCATTAAGAGACTGGATTAGATGCTAAAAGGGAGGGTTTGGGACCCTAAAAGGAGACACTGAGCAGTAAAAGAGGGGTTTGGAGCCTGAAAGTGAGGCTTTGGGTGGTAAAACTGAGGCTGTGAGCTTGAAAGCTGGGGTTTGAACCCTAAAAGTGAGGGCTTGGGACCTAAGAATGAGGGTTTGACCCTGAAAAAGACAGCTTTGGACCTGAAAAGTGAGGGTTTGGGACCTAAAAATGAGGCTTTATTCCTTAATAGAGGTGTGTGGACCCTGAAAGTGAGGGTTTGGCACCTAAAAATGAGGCTCTTAGCCTTAAAACAGGGGTTTGGAACCCCCAAAATGAGGGTTTGGGACTTAAAATAAGACTTTGAGCCTTAAAGGTGAGGGTTTGGGATCTAAAACTGAGGCTGTGAACCTAAAAGAGGGGTTTGGATGCTACAAGTGAAACTTGGGAACGTATACTGAGGCTTTGAACCTAAAACACAGGTTTGGATGTGAAAGTGAGGGTTTGGCTGTTAAAAATGAGGCTTTGAGCCTTAAAAAAGGCGTTTGGACTCAAATGCACAGTTTAGAATGAAAAAATGACAGTTTGAGCATTAATAGAGTGGATTCGATGCTAAAAGTGAGGGCTTGGGACCTAAGAATGAGGGTTTGAACCTAAAAAAGACAGCTTTGGACCTGAAAAGTGAGGCTGTGGGACCTAAAACTGAGGCTTTGCTGGTGAGAAGAGGGCTTTGGACACTAAAAATGAGGTTTTGGCACCTGAAAGTGAGGGTTTGGACGCTAAAAGTGAGGGTTTGGGACTTTAAAAGTAGGCACTGAGCATTAAAAGAGGGGTTTGGAGCCCGAAAGTGAGGCTTTGGGTGCTAAAACTGAGGCTGTGAGCTTGAAAGCTGGGGTTTGAACCCTAAAAGTGAGGGCTTGGGACCTAAGAATGAGGGTTTGACCCTGAAAAAGACAGCTTTGGACCTGAAAAGTGGGGGTTTGGGACCTAAAAATGAGGCTTTATTCCTTAATAGAGGTGTGTGTACCCTGAAAGTGAGGGTTTGGGATCTAAAACTGAGGCTGTGAACCTAAAAGACAGGTTTTGACCCTGAAAGTGAGGGTTTGGCACCTAAAAATGAGGCTTTGAGCCTTAAGCAATGGTTTGGACTCTAAAACGCACGGTTTGGAACGGAAAAGTGACGGTTTGAGCATTAAGAGACTGGATTAGATGCTAAAAGGGAGGGTTTGGGACCCTAAAAGGAGACACTGAGCAGTAAAAGAGGGGTTTGGAGCCTGAAAGTGAGGCTTTGGGCGGTAAAACTGAGGCTGTGAGCTTTAAAGCTGGGGTTTGAACCTTAAAAGTGAGGGCTTGGGACCTAAGAATGAGGGTTTGACCCTGAAAAAGACAGCTTTGGACCTGAAAAGTGGGGGTTTGGGACCTAAAAATGAGGCTTTATTCCTTAATAGAGGTGTGTGGACCCTGAAAGTGAGGGTTTGGCACCTAAAAATGAGGCTTTTAGCCTTAAAACAGGGGTTTGGAACCCCCAAAATGAGGGTTTGGGACTTCAAATAAGACTTTGAGCCTTAAAGGTGAGGGTTTGGGATCTAAAACTGAGGCTGTGAACGTGAAAGAGGGGTTTGGATGCTACAAGTGAAACTTGGGAACGTATACTGAGGCTTTGAACCTAAAACACAGGTTTGGATGTGAAAGTGAGGGTTTGGCTGTTAAAAATGAGGCTTTGAGCCTTAAACAAGGCGTTTGGACTCAAATGCAGAGTTTAGAATGAAAAAATGACGGTTTGAGCATTAATAGAGTGGATTCGATGCTAAAAGTGAGGGCTTGGGACCTAAGAATGAGGGTTTGAACCTGAAAAAGACAGCTTTGGACCTGAAAAGTGAGGGTTTGGGACCTAAAAATGAGGCTTTATTCCTTAATAGAGGTGTGTGGACCCTGAAAGTGAGGGTTTGGGATCTAAAACTGAGGCTGTGAACCTAAAAGACAGGTTTTGACCCTGAAAGTGAGGGTTTGGCACCTAAAAATGAGGCTTTGAGCCTTAAGCAACGGTTTGGACTCTAAAACGCACGGTTTGGAACGGAAAAATGACGGTTTGAGCATTAAGAGACTGGATTAGATGCTAAAAGGGAGGGTTTGGGACCCTAAAAGGAGACACTGAGCAGTAAAAGAGGAGTTTGGACCTGAAAAGTGAGGCTGTGGGACCTAAAACTGAGGCTTTGCTGGTGAAAAGAGGCCTTTGGAGAGTAAAAATGAGGTTTTGGCACCTGAAAGTGAGGGTTTGGATGCTAAAAGTGAGGGTTTGGGACTTTAAAAGTAGGCATTGAGCATTAAAAGAGGGGTTTGGAGCCTGAAAGTGAGGCTTTGGGTGGTAAAACTGAGGCTGTGAGCTTTAAAGCTGGGGTTTGAACCCTAAAAGTGAGGGCTTGGGACCTAAGAATGAGGGTTTGAACCTGAAAAAGACAGCTTTGGACCTGAAAAGTGGGGGTTTGGGACCTAAAAATGAGGCTTTATTCCTTAATAGAGGTGTGTGTACCCTGAAAGTGAGGCTGTGGGGGCTAAAACTGAGGGTTTGAATGTAAAAGACAGGTTTGGATGTGACAGTGAGGGTTTGGCTATTAAAAATGAGGCTTTGAGCCTTAAGGGCGGCTTTGGACTCTAAAACGCACGGTTTGGAACGGAAAAATGACAGTTTGAGCATTAAGAGACTGGATTCGATGCTAAAAGGGAGGGTTTGGGGCCTTAAAACGAGACACTGAGCAGTAAAAGTGAGGCTTTGGACCTGAAAAGTGAGGGCTTGGGACCTAAGAATGAGGGTTTGACCCTGAAAAAGACAGCTTTGGACCTGAAAAGTGAGGGTGTTTGGTTCCTAAAAATGAGGCTTTATTCCTTAATAGAGGTGTGTGGACCCTGAAAGTGAGGGTTTGGCACCTAAAAATGAGGCTTTTAGCCTTAAAACAGGGGTTTGGAACCCCCAAAATGAGGGTTTGGGACTTAAAATAAGACTTTGAGCCTTAAAGGTGAGGGTTTGGGATCTAAAACTGAGGCTGTGAACGTAAAAGAGGGGTTTGGATGCTACAAGTGAAACTTGGGAACGTATACTGAGGCTTTGAACCTAAAACACAGGTTTGGATGTGAAAGTGAGGGTTTGGCTGTTAAAAATGAGGCTTTGAGCCTTAAACAAGGCGTTTGGACTCAAATGCAGAGTTTAGAATGAAAAAATGACGGTTTGAGCATTAATAGAGTGGATTCGATGCTAAAAGTGAGGGCTTGGGACCTAAGAATGAGGGTTTGAACCTAAAGACGACAGCTTTGGACCTGAAAAGTGAGGCTGTGGGACCTAAAACTGAGGCTTTGCTGGTGAAAAGAGGGCTTTGGACACTAAAAATGAGGTTTTGGCACCTGAAAGTGAGGGTTTGGATGCTAAAAGTGAGGGTTTGGGACTTTAAAAGGAGGCACTGAGCATTAAAAGAGGGGTTTGGAGCCTGAAAGTGAGGCTTTGGGTGGTAAAACTGAGGCTGTGAGCTTTAAAGCTGGGGTTTGAACCCTAAAAGTGAGGGCTTGGGACCTAAGAATGAGGGTTTGACCCTGAAAAAGACAGCTTTGGACCTGAAAAGTGAGGGTTTGGGACCTAAAAATGAGGCTTTATTCCTTAATAGAGGTGTGTGGACCCTGAAAGTGAGGGTTTGGCACCTAAAAATGAGGCTTTTAGCCTTAAAACAGGGGTTTGGAACCCCCAAAATGAGGGTTTGGGACTTCAAATAAGACTTTGAGCCTTAAAGGTGAGGGTTTGGGATCTAAAACTGAGGCTGTGAACCTAAAAGAGGGGTTTGGATGCTAAAAGTGAAACTTGGGAACGTATACTGAGGCTTTGAACCTAAAACACAGGTTTGGATGTGAAAGTGAGGGTTTGGCTGTTAAAAATGAGGCTTTGAGCCTTAAACAAGGCGTTTGGACTCAAATGCAGAGTTTAGAATGAAAAAATGACGGTTTGAGCATTAATAGAGTGGATTCGATGCTAAAAGTGAGGGCTTGGGACCTAAGAATGAGGGTTTGAACCTAAAGACGACAGCTTTGGACCTGAAAAGTGAGGCTGTGGGACCTAAAACTGAGGCTTTGCTGGTGAAAAGAGGGCTTTGGACACTAAAAATGAGGTTTTGGCACCTGAAAGTGAGGGTTTGGACGCTAAAAGTGAGGGTTTGGGACTTTAAAAGGAGGCACTGAGCATTAAAAGAGGGGTTTGGAGCCTGAAAGTGAGGCTTTGGGTGGTAAAACTGAGGCTGTGAGCTTGAAAGCTGGGGTTTGAACCCTAAAAGTGAGGGCTTGGGACCTAAGAATGAGGGTTTGACCCTGAAAAAGACAGCTTTGGACCTGAAAAGTGAGGGTTTGGGACCTAAAAATGAGGCTTTATTCCTTAATAGAGGTGTGTGGACCCTGAAAGTGAGGGTTTGGGATCTAAAACTGAGGCTGTGAACCTAAAAGACAGGTTTTGACCCTGAAAGTGAGGGTTTGGCACCTAAAAATGAGGCTTTGAGCCTTAAGCAACGGTTTGGACTCTAAAACGCACGGTTTGGAACGGAAAAATGACGGTTTGAGCATTAAGAGACTGGATTAGATGCTAAAAGGGAGGGTTTGGGACCCTAAAAGGAGACACTGAGCAGTAAAAGAGGAGTTTGGACCTGAAAAGTGAGGCTGTGGGACCTAAAACTGAGGCTTTGCTGGTGAAAAGAGGGCTTTGGAGAGTAAAAATGAGGTTTTGGCACCTGAAAGTGAGGGTTTGGATGCTAAAAGTGAGGGTTTGGGACTTTAAAAGTAGGCATTGAGCATTAAAAGAGGGGTTTGGAGCCTGAAAGTGAGGCTTTGGGTGGTAAAACTGAGGCTGTGAGCTTTAAAGCTGGGGTTTGAACCCTAAAAGTGAGGGCTTGGGACCTAAGAATGAGGGTTTGAACCTGAAAAAGACAGCTTTGGACCTGAAAAGTGGGGGTTTGGGACCTAAAAATGAGGCTTTATTCCTTAATAGAGGTGTGTGTACCCTGAAAGTGAGGCTGTGGGGGCTAAAACTGAGGCTTTGAACGTAAAAGACAGGTTTGGATGTGACAGTGAGGGTTTGGCTATTAAAAATGAGGCTTTGAGCCTTAAGGGCGGCTTTGGACTCTAAAACGCACGGTTTGGAACGGAAAAATGACAGTTTGAGCATTAAGAGACTGGATTCGATGCTAAAAGGGAGGGTTTGGGGCCTTAAAACGAGACACTGAGCAGTAAAAGTGAGGCTTTGGACCTGAAAAGTGAGGGCTTGGGACCTAAGAATGAGGGTTTGACCCTGAAAAAGACAGCTTTGGACCTGAAAAGTGAGGGTGTTTGGTTCCTAAAAATGAGGCTTTATTCCTTAATAGAGGTGTGTGGACCCTGAAAGTGAGGGTTTGGCACCTAAAAATGAGGCTTTTAGCCTTAAAACAGGGGTTTGGAACCCCCAAAATGAGGGTTTGGGACTTAAAATAAGACTTTGAGCCTTAAAGGTGAGGGTTTGGGATCTAAAACTGAGGCTGTGAACGTGAAAGAGGGGTTTGGATGCTACAAGTGAAACTTGGGAACGTATACTGAGGCTTTGAACCTAAAACACAGGTTTGGATGTGGAAGTGAGGGTTTGGCTGTTAAAAATGAGGCTTTGAGCCTTAAACAAGGCGTTTGGACTCAAATGCAGAGTTTAGAATGAAAAAATGACGGTTTGAGCATTAATAGAGTGGATTCGATGCTAAAAGTGAGGGCTTGGGACCTAAGAATGAGGGTTTGAACCTAAAGACGACAGCTTTGGACCTGAAAAGTGAGGCTGTGGGACCTGAAACTGAGGCTTTGCTGGTGAAAAGAGGGCTTTGGAGAATAAAAATGAGGTTTTGGCACCTGAAAGTGAGGGTTTGGATACTAAAAGTGAGGGTTTGGGACTTTAAAAGGAGGCACTGAGCATTAAAAGAGGGGTTTGGAGCCTGAAAGTGAGGCTTTGGGTGGTAAAACTGAGGCTGTGAGCTTTAAAGCTGGGGTTTGAACCCTAAAAGTGAGGGCTTGGGACCTAAGAATGAGGGTTTGACCCTGAAAAAGACAGCTTTGGACCTGAAAAGTGAGGGTTTGGGACCTAAAAATGAGGCTTTATTCCTTAATAGAGGTGTGTGGACCCTGAAAGTGAGGGTTTGGCACCTAAAAATGAGGCTTTTAGCCTTAAAACAGGGGTTTGGAACCCCCAAAATGAGGGTTTGGGACTTCAAATAAGACTTTGAGCCTTAAAGGTGAGGGTTTGGGATCTAAAACTGAGGCTGTGAACCTAAAAGAGGGGTTTGGATGCTAAAAGTGAAACTTGGGAACGTATACTGAGGCTTTGAACCTAAAACACAGGTTTGGATGTGAAAGTGAGGGTTTGGCTGTTAAAAATGAGGCTTTGAGCCTTAAACAAGGCGTTTGGACTCAAATGCAGAGTTTAGAATGAAAAAATGACGGTTTGAGCATTAATAGAGTGGATTCGATGCTAAAAGTGAGGGCTTGGGACCTAAGAATGAGGGTTTGAACCTAAAGACGACAGCTTTGGACCTGAAAAGTGAGGCTGTGGGACCTAAAACTGAGGCTTTGCTGGTGAAAAGAGGGCTTTGGACACTAAAAATGAGGTTTTGGCACCTGAAAGTGAGGGTTTGGACGCTAAAAGTGAGGGTTTGGGACTTTAAAAGGAGGCACTGAGCATTAAAAGAGGGGTTTGGAGCCTGAAAGTGAGGCTTTGGGTGGTAAAACTGAGGCTGTGAGCTTTAAAGCTGGGGTTTGAACCCTAAAAGTGAGGGCTTGGGACCTAAGAATGAGGGTTTGACCCTGAAAAAGACAGCTTTGGACCTGAAAAGTGAGGGTTTGGGACCTAAAAATGAGGCTTTATTCCTTAATAGAGGTGTGTGGACCCTGAAAGTGAGGGTTTGGCACCTAAAAATGAGGCTTTTAGCCTTAAAACAGGGGTTTGGAACCCCCAAAATGAGGGTTTGGGACTTCAAATAAGACTTTGAGCCTTAAAGGTGAGGGTTTGGGATCTAAAACTGAGGCTGTGAACGTGAAAGAGGGGTTTGGATGCTACAAGTGAAACTTGGGAACGTATACTGAGGCTTTGAACCTAAAACACAGGTTTGGATGTGAAAGTGAGGGTTTGGCTGTTAAAAATGAGGCTTTGAGCCTTAAACAAGGCGTTTGGACTCAAATGCAGAGTTTAGAATGAAAAAATGACGGTTTGAGCATTAATAGAGTGGATTCGATGCTAAAAGTGAGGGCTTGGGACCTAAGAATGAGGGTTTGACCCTGAAAAAGACAGCTTTGGACCTGAAAAGTGAGGGTTTGGGACCTAAAAATGAGGCTTTATTCCTTAATAGAGGTGTGTGGACCCTGAAAGTGAGGGTTTGGGATCTAAAACTGAGGCTGTGAACCTAAAAGACAGGTTTTGACCCTGAAAGTGAGGGTTTGGCACCTAAAAATGAGGCTTTGAGCCTTAAGCAACGGTTTGGACTCTAAAACGCACGGTTTGGAACGGAAAAATGACGGTTTGAGCATTAAGAGACTGGATTAGATGCTAAAAGGGAGGGTTTGGGACCCTAAAAGGAGACACTGAGCAGTAAAAGAGGAGTTTGGACCTGAAAAGTGAGGCTGTGGGACCTAAAACTGAGGCTTTGCTGGTGAAAAGAGGGCTTTGGAGAATAAAAATGAGGTTTTGGCACCTGAAAGTGAGGGTTTGGATGCTAAAAGTGAGGGTTTGGGACTTTAAAAGGAGGCACTGAGCATTAAAAGAGGGGTTTGGAGCCTGAAAGTGAGGCTTTGGGTGGTAAAACTGAGGCTGTGAGCTTTAAAGCTGGGGTTTGAACCCTAAAAGTGAGGGCTTGGGACCTAAGAATGAGGGTTTGACCCTGAAAAAGACAGCTTTGGACCTGAAAAGTGAGGGTTTGGGACCTAAAAATGAGGCTTTATTCCTTAATAGAGGTGTGTGGACCCTGAAAGTGAGGGTTTGGCACCTAAAAATGAGGCTTTTAGCCTTAAAACAGGGGTTTGGAACCCCCAAAATGAGGGTTTGGGACTTCAAATAAGACTTTGAGCCTTAAAGGTGAGGGTTTGGGATCTAAAACTGAGGCTGTGAACCTAAAAGAGGGGTTTGGATGCTACAAGTGAAACTTGGGAACGTATACTGAGGCTTTGAACCTAAAACACAGGTTTGGATGTGAAAGTGAGGGTTTGGCTGTTAAAAATGAGGCTTTGAGCCTTAAACAAGGCGTTTGGACTCAAATGCACAGTTTAGAATGAAAAAATGACGGTTTGAGCATTAATAGAGTGGATTCGATGCTAAAAGTGAGGGCTTGGGACCTAAGAATGAGGGTTTGAACCTAAAGACGACAGCTTTGGACCTGAAAAGTGAGGCTGTGGGACCTAAAACTGAGGCTTTGCTGGTGAAAAGAGGGCTTTGGACACTAAAAATGAGGTTTTGGCACCTGAAAGTGAGGGTTTGGATACTAAAAGTGAGGGTTTGGGACTTTAAAAGGAGGCACTGAGCATTAAAAGAGGGGTTTGGAGCCTGAAAGTGAGGGCTTGGGACCTAAGAATGAGGGTTTGACCCTGAAAAAGACAGCTTTGGACTGAAAAGTGGGGGTTTGGGACCTAAAAATGAGGCTTTATTCCTTAATAGAGGTGTGTGGACCCTGAAAGTGAGGGTTTGGGATCTAAAACTGAGGCTTTGAACCTAAAAGACAGGTTTCGACCCTGAAAGTGAGGGTTTGGCACCTAAAAATGAGGCTTTGAGCCTTAAGCAATGGTTTGGACTCTAAAACGCACGGTTTGGAACGGAAAAGTGACGGTTTGAGCATTAAGAGACTGGATTAGATGCTAAAAGGGAGGGTTTGGGACCCTAAAAGGAGACACTGAGCAGTAAAAGAGGGGTTTGGAGCCTGAAAGTGAGGCTTTGGGTGGTAAAACTGAGGCTGTGAGCTTGAAAGCTGGGGTTTGAACCCTAAAAGTGAGGGCTTGGGACCTAAGAATGAGGGTTTGACCCTGAAAAAGACAGCTTTGGACCTGAAAAGTGAGGGTTTGGGACCTAAAAATGAGGCTTTATTCCTTAATAGAGGTGTGTGGACCCTGAAAGTGAGGGTTTGGCACCTAAAAATGAGGCTCTTAGCCTTAAAACAGGGGTTTGGAACCCCCAAAATGAGGGTTTGGGACTTAAAATAAGACTTTGAGCCTTAAAGGTGAGGGTTTGGGATCTAAAACTGAGGCTGTGAACCTAAAAGAGGGGTTTGGATGCTACAAGTGAAACTTGGGAACGTATACTGAGGCTTTGAACCTAAAACACAGGTTTGGATGTGAAAGTGAGGGTTTGGCTGTTAAAAATGAGGCTTTGAGCCTTAAAAAAGGCGTTTGGACTCAAATGCACAGTTTAGAATGAAAAAATGACAGTTTGAGCATTAATAGAGTGGATTCGATGCTAAAAGTGAGGGCTTGGGACCTAAGAATGAGGGTTTGAACCTAAAAAAGACAGCTTTGGACCTGAAAAGTGAGGCTGTGGGACCTAAAACTGAGGCTTTGCTGGTGAGAAGAGGGCTTTGGACACTAAAAATGAGGTTTTGGCACCTGAAAGTGAGGGTTTGGACGCTAAAAGTGAGGGTTTGGGACTTTAAAAGTAGGCACTGAGCATTAAAAGAGGGGTTTGGAGCCCGAAAGTGAGGCTTTGGGTGCTAAAACTGAGGCTGTGAGCTTGAAAGCTGGGGTTTGAACCCTAAAAGTGAGGGCTTGGGACCTAAGAATGAGGGTTTGACCCTGAAAAAGACAGCTTTGGACCTGAAAAGTGGGGGTTTGGGACCTAAAAATGAGGCTTTATTCCTTAATAGAGGTGTGTGTACCCTGAAAGTGAGGGTTTGGGATCTAAAACTGAGGCTGTGAACCTAAAAGACAGGTTTTGACCCTGAAAGTGAGGGTTTGGCACCTAAAAATGAGGCTTTGAGCCTTAAGCAATGGTTTGGACTCTAAAACGCACGGTTTGGAACGGAAAAGTGACGGTTTGAGCATTAAGAGACTGGATTAGATGCTAAAAGGGAGGGTTTGGGACCCTAAAAGGAGACACTGAGCAGTAAAAGAGGGGTTTGGAGCCTGAAAGTGAGGCTTTGGGCGGTAAAACTGAGGCTGTGAGCTTTAAAGCTGGGGTTTGAACCTTAAAAGTGAGGGCTTGGGACCTAAGAATGAGGGTTTGACCCTGAAAAAGACAGCTTTGGACCTGAAAAGTGGGGGTTTGGGACCTAAAAATGAGGCTTTATTCCTTAATAGAGGTGTGTGGACCCTGAAAGTGAGGGTTTGGCACCTAAAAATGAGGCTTTTAGCCTTAAAACAGGGGTTTGGAACCCCCAAAATGAGGGTTTGGGACTTCAAATAAGACTTTGAGCCTTAAAGGTGAGGGTTTGGGATCTAAAACTGAGGCTGTGAACGTGAAAGAGGGGTTTGGATGCTACAAGTGAAACTTGGGAACGTATACTGAGGCTTTGAACCTAAAACACAGGTTTGGATGTGAAAGTGAGGGTTTGGCTGTTAAAAATGAGGCTTTGAGCCTTAAACAAGGCGTTTGGACTCAAATGCAGAGTTTAGAATGAAAAAATGACGGTTTGAGCATTAATAGAGTGGATTCGATGCTAAAAGTGAGGGCTTGGGACCTAAGAATGAGGGTTTGAACCTGAAAAAGACAGCTTTGGACCTGAAAAGTGAGGGTTTGGGACCTAAAAATGAGGGTTTATTCCTTAATAGAGGTGTGTGGACCCTGAAAGTGAGGGTTTGGGATCTAAAACTGAGGCTGTGAACCTAAAAGACAGGTTTTGACCCTGAAAGTGAGGGTTTGGCACCTAAAAATGAGGCTTTGAGCCTTAAGCAACGGTTTGGACTCTAAAACGCACGGTTTGGAACGGAAAAATGACGGTTTGAGCATTAAGAGACTGGATTAGATGCTAAAAGGGAGGGTTTGGGACCCTAAAAGGAGACACTGAGCAGTAAAAGAGGAGTTTGGACCTGAAAAGTGAGGCTGTGGGACCTAAAACTGAGGCTTTGCTGGTGAAAAGAGGCCTTTGGAGAGTAAAAATGAGGTTTTGGCACCTGAAAGTGAGGGTTTGGATGCTAAAAGTGAGGGTTTGGGACTTTAAAAGTAGGCATTGAGCATTAAAAGAGGGGTTTGGAGCCTGAAAGTGAGGCTTTGGGTGGTAAAACTGAGGCTGTGAGCTTTAAAGCTGGGGTTTGAACCCTAAAAGTGAGGGCTTGGGACCTAAGAATGAGGGTTTGAACCTGAAAAAGACAGCTTTGGACCTGAAAAGTGGGGGTTTGGGACCTAAAAATGAGGCTTTATTCCTTAATAGAGGTGTGTGTACCCTGAAAGTGAGGCTGTGGGGGCTAAAACTGAGGGTTTGAATGTAAAAGACAGGTTTGGATGTGACAGTGAGGGTTTGGCTATTAAAAATGAGGCTTTGAGCCTTAAGGGCGGCTTTGGACTCTAAAACGCACGGTTTGGAACGGAAAAATGACAGTTTGAGCATTAAGAGACTGGATTCGATGCTAAAAGGGAGGGTTTGGGGCCTTAAAACGAGACACTGAGCAGTAAAAGTGAGGCTTTGGACCTGAAAAGTGAGGGCTTGGGACCTAAGAATGAGGGTTTGACCCTGAAAAAGACAGCTTTGGACCTGAAAAGTGAGGGTGTTTGGTTCCTAAAAATGAGGCTTTATGCCTTAATAGAGGTGTGTGGACCCTGAAAGTGAGGGTTTGGCACCTAAAAATGAGGCTTTTAGCCTTAAAACAGGGGTTTGGAACCCCCAAAATGAGGGTTTGGGACTTAAAATAAGACTTTGAGCCTTAAAGGTGAGGGTTTGGGATCTAAAACTGAGGCTGTGAACGTAAAAGAGGGGTTTGGATGCTACAAGTGAAACTTGGGAACGTATACTGAGGCTTTGAACCTAAAACACAGGTTTGGATGTGAAAGTGAGGGTTTGGCTGTTAAAAATGAGGCTTTGAGCCTTAAACAAGGCGTTTGGACTCAAATGCAGAGTTTAGAATGAAAAAATGACGGTTTGAGCATTAATAGAGTGGATTCGATGCTAAAAGTGAGGGCTTGGGACCTAAGAATGAGGGTTTGAACCTAAAGACGACAGCTTTGGACCTGAAAAGTGAGGCTGTGGGACCTAAAACTGAGGCTTTGCTGGTGAAAAGAGGGCTTTGGACACTAAAAATGAGGTTTTGGCACCTGAAAGTGAGGGTTTGGATGCTAAAAGTGAGGGTTTGGGACTTTAAAAGGAGGCACTGAGCATTAAAAGAGGGGTTTGGAGCCTGAAAGTGAGGCTTTGGGTGGTAAAACTGAGGCTGTGAGCTTTAAAGCTGGGGTTTGAACCCTAAAAGTGAGGGCTTGGGACCTAAGAATGAGGGTTTGACCCTGAAAAAGACAGCTTTGGACCTGAAAAGTGAGGGTTTGGGACCTAAAAATGAGGCTTTATTCCTTAATAGAGGTGTGTGGACCCTGAAAGTGAGGGTTTGGCACCTAAAAATGAGGCTTTTAGCCTTAAAACAGGGGTTTGGAACCCCCAAAATGAGGGTTTGGGACTTCAAATAAGACTTTGAGCCTTAAAGGTGAGGGTTTGGGATCTAAAACTGAGGCTGTGAACCTAAAAGAGGGGTTTGGATGCTAAAAGTGAAACTTGGGAACGTATACTGAGGCTTTGAACCTAAAACACAGGTTTGGATGTGAAAGTGAGGGTTTGGCTGTTAAAAATGAGGCTTTGAGCCTTAAACAAGGCGTTTGGACTCAAATGCAGAGTTTAGAATGAAAAAATGACGGTTTGAGCATTAATAGAGTGGATTCGATGCTAAAAGTGAGGGCTTGGGACCTAAGAATGAGGGTTTGAACCTAAAGACGACAGCTTTGGACCTGAAAAGTGAGGCTGTGGGACCTAAAACTGAGGCTTTGCTGGTGAAAAGAGGGCTTTGGACACTAAAAATGAGGTTTTGGCACCTGAAAGTGAGGGTTTGGACGCTAAAAGTGAGGGTTTGGGACTTTAAAAGGAGGCACTGAGCATTAAAAGAGGGGTTTGGAGCCTGAAAGTGAGGCTTTGGGTGGTAAAACTGAGGCTGTGAGCTTGAAAGCTGGGGTTTGAACCCTAAAAGTGAGGGCTTGGGACCTAAGAATGAGGGTTTGACCCTGAAAAAGACAGCTTTGGACCTGAAAAGTGAGGGTTTGGGACCTAAAAATGAGGCTTTATTCCTTAATAGAGGTGTGTGGACCCTGAAAGTGAGGGTTTGGGATCTAAAACTGAGGCTGTGAACCTAAAAGACAGGTTTTGACCCTGAAAGTGAGGGTTTGGCACCTAAAAATGAGGCTTTGAGCCTTAAGCAACGGTTTGGACTCTAAAACGCACGGTTTGGAACGGAAAAATGACGGTTTGAGCATTAAGAGACTGGATTAGATGCTAAAAGGGAGGGTTTGGGACCCTAAAAGGAGACACTGAGCAGTAAAAGAGGAGTTTGGACCTGAAAAGTGAGGCTGTGGGACCTAAAACTGAGGCTTTGCTGGTGAAAAGAGGGCTTTGGAGAGTAAAAATGAGGTTTTGGCACCTGAAAGTGAGGGTTTGGATGCTAAAAGTGAGGGTTTGGGACTTTAAAAGTAGGCATTGAGCATTAAAAGAGGGGTTTGGAGCCTGAAAGTGAGGCTTTGGGTGGTAAAACTGAGGCTGTGAGCTTTAAAGCTGGGGTTTGAACCCTAAAAGTGAGGGCTTGGGACCTAAGAATGAGGGTTTGAACCTGAAAAAGACAGCTTTGGACCTGAAAAGTGGGGGTTTGGGACCTAAAAATGAGGCTTTATTCCTTAATAGAGGTGTGTGTACCCTGAAAGTGAGGCTGTGGGGGCTAAAACTGAGGCTTTGAACGTAAAAGACAGGTTTGGATGTGACAGTGAGGGTTTGGCTATTAAAAATGAGGCTTTGAGCCTTAAGGGCGGCTTTGGACTCTAAAACGCACGGTTTGGAACGGAAAAATGACAGTTTGAGCATTAAGAGACTGGATTCGATGCTAAAAGGGAGGGTTTGGGGCCTTAAAACGAGACACTGAGCAGTAAAAGTGAGGCTTTGGACCTGAAAAGTGAGGGCTTGGGACCTAAGAATGAGGGTTTGACCCTGAAAAAGACAGCTTTGGACCTGAAAAGTGAGGGTTTGGGACCTAAAAATGAGGCTTTATTCCTTAATAGAGGTGTGTGGACCCTGAAAGTGAGGGTTTGGCACCTAAAAATGAGGCTTTTAGCCTTAAAACAGGGGTTTGGAACCCCCAAAATGAGGGTTTGGGACTTCAAATAAGACTTTGAGCCTTAAAGGTGAGGGTTTGGGATCTAAAACTGAGGCTGTGAACCTAAAAGAGGGGTTTGGATGCTACAAGTGAAACTTGGGAACGTATACTGAGGCTTTGAACCTAAAACACAGGTTTGGATGTGAAAGTGAGGGTTTGGCTGTTAAAAATGAGGCTTTGAGCCTTAAACAAGGCGTTTGGACTCAAATGCAGAGTTTAGAATGAAAAAATGACGGTTTGAGCATTAATAGAGTGGATTCGATGCTAAAAGTGAGGGCTTGGGACCTAAGAATGAGGGTTTGAACCTAAAGACGACAGCTTTGGACCTGAAAAGTGAGGCTGTGGGACCTAAAACTGAGGCTTTGCTGGTGAAAAGAGGGCTTTGGACACTAAAAATGAGGTTTTGGCACCTGAAAGTGAGGGTTTGGATGCTAAAAGTGAGGGTTTGGGACTTTAAAAGGAGGCACTGAGCATTAAAAGAGGGGTTTGGAGCCTGAAAGTGAGGCTTTGGGTGGTAAAACTGAGGCTGTGAGCTTTAAAGCTGGGGTTTGAACCCTAAAAGTGAGGGCTTGGGACCTAAGAATGAGGGTTTGACCCTGAAAAAGACAGCTTTGGACCTGAAAAGTGAGGGTTTGGGACCTAAAAATGAGGCTTTATTCCTTAATAGAGGTGTGTGGACCCTGAAAGTGAGGGTTTGGCACCTAAAAATGAGGCTCTTAGCCTTAAAACAGGGGTTTGGAACCCCCAAAATGAGGGTTTGGGACTTCAAATAAGACTTTGAGCCTTAAAGGTGAGGGTTTGGGATCTAAAACTGAGGCTGTGAACCTAAAAGAGGGGTTTGGATGCTAAAAGTGAAACTTGGGAACGTATACTGAGGCTTTGAACCTAAAACACAGGTTTGGATGTGAAAGTGAGGGTTTGGCTGTTAAAAATGAGGCTTTGAGCCTTAAAAAAGGCGTTTGGACTCAAATGCACAGTTTAGAATGAAAAAATGACGGTTTGAGCATTAATAGAGTGGATTCGATGCTAAAAGTGAGGGCTTGGGACCTAAGAATGAGGGTTTGAACCTAAAGACGACAGCTTTGGACCTGAAAAGTGAGGCTGTGGGACCTAAAACTGAGGCTTTGCTGGTGAGAAGAGGGCTTTGGACACTAAAAATGAGGTTTTGGCACCTGAAAGTGAGGGTTTGGATGCTAAAAGTGAGGGTTTGGGACTTTAAAAGGAGGCACTGAGCATTAAAAGAGGGGTTTGGAGCCTGAAAGTGAGGCTTTGGGTGGTAAAACTGAGGCTGTGAGCTTTAAAACTGGGGTTTGAACCCTAAAAGTGAGGGCTTGGGACCTAAGAATGAGGGTTTGACCCTGAAAAAGACAGCTTTGGACCTGAAAAGTGGGGGTTTGGGACCTAAAAATGAGGCTTTATTCCTTAATAGAGGTGTGTGTACCCTGAAAGTGAGGGTTTGGGATCTAAAACTGAGGCTGTGAACCTAAAAGACAGGTTTTGACCCTGAAAGTGAGGGTTTGGCACCTAAAAATGAGGCTTTGAGCCTTAAGCAATGGTTTGGACTCTAAAACGCACGGTTTGGAACGGAAAAGTGACGGTTTGAGCATTAAGAGACTGGATTAGATGCTAAAAGGGAGGGTTTGGGACCCTAAAAGGAGACACTGAGCAGTAAAAGAGGAGTTTGGACCTGAAAAGTGAGGCTGTGGGACCTAAAACTGAGGCTTTGCTGGTGAAAAGAGGGCTTTGGAGAGTAAAAATGAGGTTTTGGCACCTGAAAGTGAGGGTTTGGATGCTAAAAGTGAGGGTTTGGGACTTTAAAAGTAGGAATTGAGCATTAAAAGAGGGGTTTGGAGCCTGAAAGTGAGGCTTTGGGTGGTAAAACTGAGGCTGTGAGCTTTAAAGCTGGGGTTTGAACCCTAAAAGTGAGGGCTTGGGACCTAAGAATGAGGGTTTGAACCTGAAAAAGACAGCTTTGGACCTGAAAAGTGGGGGTTTGGGACCTAAAAATGAGGCTTTATTCCTTAATAGAGGTGTGTGTACCCTGAAAGTGAGGCTGTGGGGGCTAAAACTGAGGGTTTGAACGTAAAAGACAGGTTTGGATGTGACAGTGAGGGTTTGGCTATTAAAAATGAGGCTTTGAGCCTTAAGGGCGGCTTTGGACTCTAAAACGCACGGTTTGGAACGGAAAAATGACAGTTTGAGCATTAAGAGACTGGATTCGATGCTAAAAGGGAGGGTTTGGGGCCTTAAAACGAGACACTGAGCAGTAAAAGTGAGGCTTTGGACCTGAAAAGTGAGGGCTTGGGACCTAAGAATGAGGGTTTGACCCTGAAAAAGACAGCTTTGGACCTGAAAAGTGAGGGTTTGGGACCTAAAAATGAGGCTTTATTCCTTAATAGAGGTGTGTGGACCCTGAAAGTGAGGGTTTGGCACCTAAAAATGAGGCTTTTAGCCTTAAAACAGGGGTTTGGAACCCCCAAAATGAGGGTTTGGGACTTCAAATAAGACTTTGAGCCTTAAAGGTGAGGGTTTGGGATCTAAAACTGAGGCTGTGAACCTAAAAGAGGGGTTTGGATGCTACAAGTGAAACTTGGGAACGTATACTGAGGCTTTGAACCTAAAACACAGGTTTGGATGTGAAAGTGAGGGTTTGGCTGTTAAAAATGAGGCTTTGAGCCTTAAACAAGGCGTTTGGACTCAAATGCAGAGTTTAGAATGAAAAAATGACGGTTTGAGCATTAATAGAGTGGATTCGATGCTAAAAGTGAGGGCTTGGGACCTAAGAATGAGGGTTTGAACCTAAAGACGACAGCTTTGGACCTGAAAAGTGAGGCTGTGGGACCTAAAACTGAGGCTTTGCTGGTGAAAAGAGGGCTTTGGACACTAAAAATGAGGTTTTGGCACCTGAAAGTGAGGGTTTGGATGCTAAAAGTGAGGGTTTGGGACTTTAAAAGGAGGCACTGAGCATTAAAAGAGGGGTTTGGAGCCTGAAAGTGAGGCTTTGGGTGGTAAAACTGAGGCTGTGAGCTTTAAAGCTGGGGTTTGAACCCTAAAAGTGAGGGCTTGGGACCTAAGAATGAGGGTTTGACCCTGAAAAAGACAGCTTTGGACCTGAAAAGTGAGGGTTTGGGACCTAAAAATGAGGCTTTATTCCTTAATAGAGGTGTGTGGACCCTGAAAGTGAGGGTTTGGCACCTAAAAATGAGGCTCTTAGCCTTAAAACAGGGGTTTGGAACCCCCAAAATGAGGGTTTGGGACTTCAAATAAGACTTTGAGCCTTAAAGGTGAGGGTTTGGGATCTAAAACTGAGGCTGTGAACCTAAAAGAGGGGTTTGGATGCTAAAAGTGAAACTTGGGAACGTATACTGAGGCTTTGAACCTAAAACACAGGTTTGGATGTGAAAGTGAGGGTTTGGCTGTTAAAAATGAGGCTTTGAGCCTTAAAAAAGGCGTTTGGACTCAAATGCACAGTTTAGAATGAAAAAATGACGGTTTGAGCATTAATAGAGTGGATTCGATGCTAAAAGTGAGGGCTTGGGACCTAAGAATGAGGGTTTGAACCTAAAGACGACAGCTTTGGACCTGAAAAGTGAGGCTGTGGGACCTAAAACTGAGGCTTTGCTGGTGAGAAGAGGGCTTTGGACACTAAAAATGAGGTTTTGGCACCTGAAAGTGAGGGTTTGGATGCTAAAAGTGAGGGTTTGGGACTTTAAAAGGAGGCACTGAGCATTAAAAGAGGGGTTTGGAGCCTGAAAGTGAGGCTTTGGGTGGTAAAACTGAGGCTGTGAGCTTTAAAACTGGGGTTTGAACCCTAAAAGTGAGGGCTTGGGACCTAAGAATGAGGGTTTGACCCTGAAAAAGACAGCTTTGGACCTGAAAAGTGGGGGTTTGGGACCTAAAAATGAGGCTTTATTCCTTAATAGAGGTGTGTGGACCCTGAAAGTGAGGGTTTGGGATCTAAAACTGAGGCTGTGAACCTAAAAGACAGGTTTTGACCCTGAAAGTGAGGGTTTGGCACCTAAAAATGAGGCTTTGAGCCTTAAGCAATGGTTTGGACTCTAAAACGCACGGTTTGGAACGGAAAAGTGACGGTTTGAGCATTAAGAGACTGGATTAGATGCTAAAAGGGAGGGTTTGGGACCCTAAAAGGAGACACTGAGCAGTAAAAGAGGGGTTTGGACCCTGAAAGTGAGGCTTTGGGTGCTAAAACTGAGGCTGTGAGCTTTAAAGCTGGGGTTTGAACCTTAAAAGTGAGGGCTTGGGACCTAAGAATGAGGGTTTGACCCTGAAAAAGACAGCTTTGGACCTGAAAAGTGGGGGTTTGGGACCTAAAAATGAGGCTTTATTCCTTAATAGAGGTGTGTGGACCCTGAAAGTGAGGGTTTGGCACCTAAAAATGAGGCTTTTAGCCTTAAAACAGGGGTTTGGAACCCCCAAAATGAGGGTTTGGGACTTCAAATAAGACTTTGAGCCTTAAAGGTGAGGGTTTGGGATCTAAAACTGAGGCTGTGAACGTGAAAGAGGGGTTTGGATGCTACAAGTGAAACTTGGGAACGTATACTGAGGCTTTGAACCTAAAACACAGGTTTGGATGTGAAAGTGAGGGTTTGGCTGTTAAAAATGAGGCTTTGAGCCTTAAACAAGGCGTTTGGACTCAAATGCAGAGTTTAGAATGAAAAAATGACGGTTTGAGCATTAATAGAGTGGATTCGATGCTAAAAGTGAGGGCTTGGGACCTAAGAATGAGGGTTTGAACCTAAAGACGACAGCTTTGGACCTGAAAAGTGAGGCTGTGGGACCTAAAACTGAGGCTTTGCTGGTGAAAAGAGGGCTTTGGACACTAAAAATGAGGTTTTGGCACCTGAAAGTGAGGGTTTGGACGCTAAAAGTGAGGGTTTGGGACTTTAAAAGGAGGCACTGAGCATTAAAAGAGGGGTTTGGAGCCTGAAAGTGAGGCTTTGGGTGGTAAAACTGAGGCTGTGAGCTTGAAAGCTGGGGTTTGAACCCTAAAAGTGAGGGCTTGGGACCTAAGAATGAGGGTTTGACCCTGAAAAAGACAGCTTTGGACCTGAAAAGTGAGGGTTTGGGACCTAAAAATGAGGCTTTATTCCTTAATAGAGGTGTGTGTACCCTGAAAGTGAGGGTTTGGGATCTAAAACTGAGGCTGTGAACCTAAAAGACAGGTTTTGACCCTGAAAGTGAGGGTTTGGCACCTAAAAATGAGGCTTTGAGCCTTAAGCAACGGTTTGGACTCTAAAACGCACGGTTTGGAACGGAAAAATGACGGTTTGAGCATTAAGAGACTGGATTAGATGCTAAAAGGGAGGGTTTGGGACCCTAAAAGGAGACACTGAGCAGTAAAAGAGGAGTTTGGACCTGAAAAGTGAGGCTGTGGGACCTAAAACTGAGGCTTTGCTGGTGAAAAGAGGCCTTTGGAGAGTAAAAATGAGGTTTTGGCACCTGTAAGTGAGGGTTTGGATGCTAAAAGTGAGGGTTTGGGACTTTAAAAGTAGGCATTGAGCATTAAAAGAGGGGTTTGGAGCCTGAAAGTGAGGCTTT
>NW_027441232.1:0-16912 GCF_949628215.1 Phalacrocorax aristotelis | reverse complement strand
ACAGGACCAATATAGCCTTATATGGACTGGAAAAATATAGCCTTATATGGACAGGACCAATATAGCCTTATATGGACTGGAAAAATATAGCCTTATATGGATAGGACCAATATAGCCTTATATGGACTGGAAAAATATAGCCTTATATGGACAGGACCAATATAGCCTTATATGGACTGGAAAAATATAGCCTTATATGGACAGGACCAATATAGCCTTATATGGACAGGACAATATAGCCTTATATGGAAAGGACCAATATAGCCTTATATGGACTGGAAAAATATAGCCTTATATGGACAGGACCAATATAGCCTTATATGGACTGGAAAAATATAGCCTTATATGGACAGGACCAATATAGCCTTATATGGACTGGAAAAATATAGCCTTATATGGACAGGACCAATATAGCCTTATATGGACTGGAAAAATATAGCCTTATATGGACAGGACCAATATAGCCTTATATGGACTGGAAAAATATAGCCTTATATGGATAGGACCAATATAGCCTTATATGGACTGGAAAAATATAGCCTTATATGGACAGGACCAATATAGCCTTATATGGACTGGAAAAATATAGCCTTATATGGACAGGACCAATATAGCCTTATATGGACTGGCTTATATGGACTGGAAAAATATAGCCTTATATGGACAGGACCAATATAGCCTTATATGGACTGGAAAATATAGCCTTATATGGACAGGACCAATATAGCCTTATATGGACAGGACCAATATAGCCTTATATGGAAAGGACCAATATAGCCTTATATGGACTGGAAAAATATAGCCTTATATGGATAGGACCAATATAGCCTTATATGGACTGGAAAAATATAGCCTTATATGGATAGGACCAATATAGCCTTATATGGACTGGAAAAATATAGCCTTATATGGACAGGACCAATATAGCCTTATATGGACTGGAAAAATATAGCCTTATATGGACAGGACCAATAGCCTATGGAATATAGCCTTATATGGAAGGACCAATATAGCCTTATATGGACTGGAAAAATATAGCCTTATATGGACAGGACCAATATAGCCTTATATGGAAAGGACCAATATAGCCTTATATGGACTGGAAAAATATAGCCTTATATGGACAGGACCAATATAGCCTTATATGGACTGGAAAAATATAGCCTTATATGGACAGGACCAATATAGCCTTATATGGACTGGAAAAATATAGCCTTATATGGACAGGACCAATATAGCCTTATATGGACAGGACCAATATAGCCTTATATGGACTGGAAAAATATAGCCTTATATGGACAGGACCAATATAGCCTTATATGGACTGGAAAAATATAGCCTTATATGGATAGGACCAATATAGCCTTATATGGACTGGAAAAATATAGCCTTATATGGACAGGACCAATATAGCCTTATATGGACTGGAAAAATATAGCCTTATATGGACAGGACCAATATAGCCTTATATGGACAGGACCAATATAGCCTTATATGGAAAGGACCAATATAGCCTTATATGGACTGGAAAAATATAGCCTTATATGGACAGGACCAATATAGCCTTATATGGACTGGAAAAATATAGCCTTATATGGACAGGACCAATATAGCCTTATATGGACTGGAAAAATATAGCCTTATATGGACAGGACCAATATAGGCTTATATGGACTGGAAAAATATAGCCTTATATGGACAGGACCAATATAGCCTTATATGGACTGGAAAAATATAGCCTTATATGGATAGGACCAATATAGCCTTATATGGACTGGAAAAATATAGCCTTATATGGACAGGACCAATATAGCCTTATATGGACAGGACCAATATAGCCTTATATGGACTGGAAAAATATAGCCTTATATGGACAGGACCAATATAGCCTTATATGGACTGGAAAAATATAGCCTTATATGGATAGGACCAATATAGCCTTATATGGACCGGACCAATATAGCCTTATATGGACAGGACCAATATAGCCTTATATGGACTGGAAAAATATAGCCTTATATGGACAGGACCAATATAGCCTTATATGGACAGGACCAATATAGCCTTATATGGAAAGGACCAATATAGCCTTATATGGACTGGAAAAATATAGCCTTATATGGATAGGACCAATATAGCCTTATTTGGACTGGAAAAATATAGCCTTATATGGATAGGACCAATATAGCCTTATATGGACTGGAAAAATATAGCCTTATATGGACAGGACCAATATAGCCTTATATGGACTGGAAAAATATAGCCTTATATGGACAGGACCAATATAGCCTTATATGGACTGGAAAAATATAGCCTTATATGGACAGGACCAATATAGCCTTATATGGATAGGACCAATATAGCCTTATATGGACTGGAAAAATATAGCCTTATATGGACAGGACCAATATAGCCTTATACGGACTGGAAAAATATAGCCTTATATGGATAGGACCAATATAGCCTTATATGGACTGGAAAAATATAGCCTTATATGGACAGGACCAATATAGCCTTATATGGACTGGAAAAATATAGCCTTATATGGACTGGAAAAATATAGCCTTATATGGACTGGAAAAATATAGCCTTATATGGATAGGACCAATATAGCCTTATATGGACTGGAAAAATATAGCCTTATATGGACAGGACCAATATAGCCTTATATGGACAGGACCAATATAGCCTTATATGGACTGGAAAAATATAGCCTTATATGGACAGGACCAATATAGCCTTATATGGACTGGAAAAATATAGCCTTATATGGACTTGAAAAATATAGCCTTATATGGACAGGACCAATATAGCCTTATATGGACTGGAAAAATATAGCCTTATATGGACAGGACCAATATAGCCTTATATGGACTGGAAAAATATAGCCTTATATGGACAGGACCAATATAGCCTTATATGGACAGGAAAAATATAGCCTTATATGGACAGGACCAATATAGCCTTATATGGACTGGAAAAATATAGCCTTATATGGACAGGACCAATATAGCCTTATATGGACTGGAAAAATATAGCCTTATATGGACAGGACCAATATAGCCTTATATGGAAAGGACCAATATAGCCTTATATGGACTGGAAAAATATAGCCTTATATGGACAGGACCAATATAGCCTTATATGGACTGGAAAAATATAGCCTTATATGGATAGGACCAATATAGCCTTATATGGACTGGAAAAATATAGCCTTATATGGACAGGACCAATACAGCCTTATATGGACTGGAAAAATATAGCCTTATATGGACAGGACCAATATAGCCTTATATGGACAGGACCAATATAGCCTTATATGGACTGGAAAAATATAGCCTTATATGGACAGGACCAATATAGCCTTATATGGACTGGAAAAATATAGCCTTATATGGACAGGACCAATATAGCCTTATATGGACTGGAAAAAAATAGCCTTATATGGACAGGACCAATATAGCCTTATATGGAAAGGACCAATATAGCCTTATATGGACTGGAAAAATATAGCCTTATATGGACAGGACCAATATAGCCTTATATGGACTGGAAAAATATAGCCTTATATGGACAGGACCAATATAGCCTTATATGGAATGGAAAAATATAGCCTTATATGGACAGGACCAATATAGCCTTATATGGAAAGGACCAGTATAGCCTTATATGGACTGGAAAAATATAGCCTTATATGGACAGGACCAATATAGCCTTATATGGACTGGAAAAATATAGCCTTATATGGACAGAACCAATATAGCCTTATATGGACTGGAAAAATATAGCCTTATATGGACAGGACCAATATAGCCTTATATGGACTGGAAAAATATAGCCTTATATGGATAGGACCAATATAGCCTTATATGGACTGGAAAAATATAGCCTTATATGGACAGGACCAATATAGCCTTATATGGACTGGAAAAATATAGCCTTATATGGACTGGAAAAATATAGCCTTATATGGACAGGACCAATATAGCCTAATATGGACTGGAAAAATATAGCCTTATATGGAAAGGACCAATATAGCCTTATATGGACTGGAAAAATATAGCCTTATATGGACTGGAAAAATATAGCCTTATATGGACAGGACCAATATAGCCTTATATGGACTGGAAAAATATAGCCTTATATGGACAGGACCAATATAGCCTTATATGGACTGGAAAAATATAGCCTTATATGGACAGGACCAATATAGCCTTATATGGAAAGGACCAATATAGCCTTATATGGACTGGAAAAATATAGCCTTATATGGACAGAACCAATATAGCCTTATATGGACTGGAAAAATATAGCCTTATATGGACAGGACCAATATAGCCTTATATGGACTGGAAAAATATAGCCTTATATGGATAGGACCAATATAGCCTTATATGGACTGGAAAAATATAGCCTTATATGGACAGGACCAATATAGCCTTATATGGACTGGAAAAATATAGCCTTATATGGACTGGAAAAATATAGCCTTATATGGACAGGACCAATATAGCCTAATATGGACTGGAAAAATATAGCCTTATATGGAAAGGACCAATATAGCCTTATATGGACTGGAAAAATATAGCCTTATATGGACTGGACCAATATAGCCTTATATGGACTGGAAAAATATAGCCTTATATGGACAGGACCAATATAGCCTTATATGGACTGGAAAAATATAGCCTTATATGGACAGGACCAATATAGCCTTATATGGAAAGGACCAATATAGCCTTATATGGACTGGAAAAATATAGCCTTATATGGACAGGACCAATATAGTATTATATGGACTGGAAAAATATAGCCTTATATGGACAGGACCAATATAGCCTTATATGGACTGGAAAAATATAGCCTTATATGGATAGGACCAATATAGCCTTATATGGACTGGAAAAATATAGCCTTATATGGACAGGACCAATATAGCCTTATATGGACTGGAAAAATAGAGCCTTATATGGACAGGACCAATATAGCCTTATATGGAAAGGACCAATATAGCCTTATATGGACTGGAAAAATATAGCCTTATATGGACAGGACCAATATAGCATTATATGGACTGGAAAAATATAGCCTTATATGGACAGGACCAATATAGCCTTATATGGACTGGAAAAATATAGCCTTATATGGATAGGACCAATATAGCCTTATATGGACTGGAAAAATATAGCCTTATATGGACAGGACCAATATAGCCTTATATGGACTGGAAAAATATAGCCTTATATGGACTGGAAAAATATAGCCTTATATGGACAGGACCAATATAGCCTAATGTGGACTGGAAAAATGTAGCCTTATATGGAAAGGACCAATATAGCCTTATATGGACTGGAAAAATATAGCCTTATATGGATAGGACCAATATAGCCTTATATGGACTGGAAAAATATAGCCTTATATGGACAGGACCAATATAGCCTTATATGGACAGGACCAATATAGCCTTATATGGACTGGAAAAATATAGCCTTATATGGACAGGACCAATATAGCCTTATATGGACTGGAAAAATATAGCCTTATATGGAAAGGACCAATATAGCCTTATATGGACTGGAAAAATATAGCCTTATATGGACAGGGCCAATATAGCCTTATATGGACTGGAAAAATATAGCCTTATATGGACAGGACCAATATAGCCTTATATGGACTGGAAAAATATAGCCTTATATGGATAGGACCAATATAGCCTTATATGGACTGCAAAAATATAGCCTTATATGGACAGAACCAATATAGCCTTATATGGACTGGAAAAATATAGCCTTATATGGACTGGAAAAATATAGCCTTATATGGACAGGGCCAATATAGCCTTATATGGACTGGAAAAATATAGCCTTATATGGACTGGAAAAATATAGCCTTATATGGACAGGACCAATATAGCCTTATATGGACTGGAAAAATATAGCCTTATATGGACAGGACCAATATAGCCTTATATGGACTGGAAAAATATAGCCTTATATGGACTGGAAAAATATAGCCTTATATGGACAGGACCAATATAGCCTTATATGGACTGGAAAAATATAGCCTTATATGGACAGGACCAATATAGCCTTATATGGACTGGAAAAATATAGCCTTATATGGACAGGACCAATATAGCCTTATATGGACTGGAAAAATATAGCCTTATATGGACAGGACCAATATAGCCTTATATGGACTGGAAAAATATAGCCTTATATGGACAGGACCAATATAGCCTTATATGGAAAGGACCAATATAGCCTTATATGGACTGGAAAAATATAGCCTTATATGGACAGGACCAATATAGCCTTATATGGACTGGAAAAATATAGCCTTATATGGACAGGACCAATATAGCCTTATATGGACTGGAAAAATATAGCCTTATATGGACAGGACCAATATAGCCTTATATGGACTGGAAAAATATAGCCTTATATGGACAGGACCAATATAGCCTTATATGGACTGGAAAAATATAGCCTTATATGGACTGGAAAAATATAGCCTTATATGGACTGGAAAAATATAGTCTTATATGGACAGGACCAATATAGCCTTATATGGACTGGAAAAATATAGCCTTATATGGACAGGACCAATATAGCCTTATATGGACTGGAAAAATATAGCCTTATATGGACAGGACCAATATAGCCTTATATGGACTGGAAAAATATAGCCTTATATGGACAGGACCAATATAGCCTTATATGGACTGGAAAAATATAGCCTTATATGGACAGGACCAATATAGCCTTATATGGACAGGACCAATATAGCCTTATATGGACTGGAAAAATATAGCCTTATATGGACAGGACCAATATAGCCTTATATGGACTGGAAAAATATAGCCTTATATGGATAGGACCAATATAGCCTTATATGGACTGGAAAAATATAGCCTTATATGGAAAGGACCAATATAGCCTTATATGGACTGGAAAAATATAGCCTTATATGGACAGGACCAATATAGCCTTATATGGAAAGGACCAATATAGCCTTATATGGACTGGAAAAATATAGCCTTATATGGACAGGACCAATATAGCCTTATATGGACTGGAAAAATATAGCCTTACATGGACAGGACCAATATAGCCTTATATGGAAAGGACCAATATAGCCTTATATGGACTGGAAAAATATAGCCTTATATGGACTGGAAAAATATAGCCTTATATGGACAGGACCAATATAGCCTTATATGGATAGGACCAATATAGCCTTATATGGACTGGAAAAATATAGCCTTATATGGACAGGACCAATATAGCCTTATATGGACTGGAAAAATATAGCCTTATATAGACTGGAAAAATATAGCCTTATATGGAAAGGACCAATATAGCCTTATATGGACTGGAAAAATATAGCCTTATATGGATAGGACCAATATAGCCTTATATGGACTGGAAAAATATAGCCTTATATGGACAGGACCAATATAGCCTTATATGGACTGGAAAAATATAGCCTTATATGGACAGGACCAATATAGCCTTATATGGACTGGAAAAATATAGCCTTATATGGACAGGACCAATATAGCCTTATATGGACTGGAAAAATATAGCCTTATATGGACAGGACCAATATAGCCTTATATGGACTGGAAAAATATAGCCTTATATGGAAAGGACCAATATAGCCTTATATGGACTGGAAAAATATAGCCTAATAAGGACAGGACCAATATAGCCTTATATGGACTGGAAAAATATAGCCTTATATGGACAGGACCAATATAGCCTTATATGGACTGGAAAAATATAGCCTTATATGGACAGGACCAATATAGCCTTATATGGACTGGAAAAATATAGCCTTATATGGACAGGACCAATATAGCCTTATATGGACTGGAAAAATATAGCCTTATATGGACAGGACCAATATAGCCTTATATGGACAGGACCAATATAGCCTTATATGGACTGGAAAAATATAGCCTTATATGGACAGGACCAATATAGCCTTATATGGACTGGAAAAATATAGCCTTATATGGACAGGACCAATATAGCCTTATATGGACTGGAAAAATATAGCCTTATATGGACAGGACCAATATAGCCTTATATGGACAGGACCAATATAGCCTTATATGGACTGGAAAAATATAGCCTTATATGGACAGGACCAATATAGCCTTATATGGACTGGAAAAATATAGCCTTATATGGACAGGACCAATATAGCCTTATATGGACTGGAAAAATATAGCCTTATATGGACAGGACCAATATAGCCTTATATGGACAGGACCAATATAGCCTTATATGGACTGGAAAAATATAGCCTTATATGGACAGGACCAATATAGCCTTATATGGACTGGAAAAATATAGCCTTATATGGATAGGACCAATATAGACTTATATGGACTGGAAAAATATAGCCTTATATGGACAGGACCAATATAGCCTTATATGGACTGGAAAAATATAGCCTTATATGGACTGGAAAAATATAGCCTTATATGGACAGGACCAATATAGCCTTATATGGACTGGAAAAATATAGCCTTATATGGACAGGACCAATATAGCCTTATATGGACTGGAAAAATATAGCCTTATATGGATAGGACCAATATAGCCTTATATGGACTGGAAAAATATAGCCTTATATGGACAGGACCAATATAGCCTTATATGGACTGGAAAAATATAGCCTTATATGGACAGGACCAATATAGCCTTATATGGACTGGAAAAATATAGCCTTATATGGATAGGACCAATATAGCCTTATATGGACTGGAAAAATATAGCCTTATATGGACAGGACCAATATAGCCTTATATGGACTGGAAAAATATAGCCTTATATGGACTGGAAAAATATAGCCTTATATGGACAGGACCAATATAGCCTTATATGGACTGGAAAAATATAGCCTTATATGGAAAGGACCAATATAGCCTTATATGGACTGGAAAAATATAGCCTTATATGGACAGGACCAATATAGCCTTATATGGACTGGAAAAATATAGCCTTATATGGACAGGACCAATATAGCCTTATATGGACTGGAAAAATATAGCCTTATATGGACAGGACCAATATAGCCTTATATGAAAGGACCAATATAGCCTTATATGGACTGGAAAAATATAGCCTTATATGGACAGGACCAATATAGCCTTATATGGACTGGAAAAATATAGCCTTATATGGACAGGACCAATATAGCCTTATATGGACTGGAAAAATATAGCCTTATATGGATAGGACCAATATAGCCTTATATGGACTGGAAAAATATAGCCTTATATGGACAGGACCAATATAGCCTTATATGGACTGGAAAAATATAGCCTTATATGGACTGGAAAAATATAGCCTTATATGGACAGGACCAATATAGCCTTATATGGACTGGAAAAATATAGCCTTATATGGACAGGACCAATATAGCCTTATATGGACTGGAAAAATATAGCCTTATATGGACAGGACCAATATAGCCTTATATGGACTGGAAAAATATAGCCTTATATGGACAGGACCAATATAGCCTTATATGGACTGGAAAAATATAGCCTTATATGGACAGGACCAATATAGCCTTATATGGACTGGAAAAATATAGCCTTATATGGATAGGACCAATATAGACTTATATGGACTGGAAAAATATAGCCTTATATGGACAGGACCAATATAGCCTTATATGGACTGGAAAAATATAGCCTTATATGGACTGGAAAAATATAGCCTTATATGGACAGGACCAATATAGCCTTATATGGACTGGAAAAATATAGCCTTATATGGACAGGACCAATATAGCCTTATATGGACTGGAAAAATATAGCCTTATATGGACAGGACCAATATAGCCTTATATGGACTGGAAAAATATAGCCTTATATGGACAGGACCAATATAGCCTTATATGGACGGGAAAAATATAGCCTTATATGGACAGGACCAATATAGCCTTATATGGACTGGAAAAATATAGCCTTATATGGACAGGACCAATATAGCCTTATATGGAAAGGACCAATATAGCCTTATATGGACAGGACCAATATAGCCTTATATGGACTGGAAAAATATAGCCTTATATGGACAGGACCAATATAGCCTTATATGGACTGGAAAAATATAGCCTTATATGGACAGGACCAATTTAGCCTTATATGGACTGGAAAAATATAGCCTTATATGGATAGGACCAATATAGCCTTATATGGACTGGAAAAATATAGCCTTATATGGACAGGACCAATATAGCCTTATATGGACTGGAAAAATATAGCCTTATATGGACAGGACCAATATAGCCTTATATGGACTGGAAAAATATAGCCTTACATGGACAGGACCAATATAGCCTTATATGGAAAGGACCAATATAGCCTTATATGGACTGGAAAAATATAGCCTTATATGGACTGGAAAAATATAGCCTTATATGGACAGGACCAATATAGCCTTATATGGATAGGACCAATATAGCCTTATATGGACTGGAAAAATATAGCCTTATATGGACAGGACCAATATAGCCTTATATGGACTGGAAAAATATAGCCTTATATGGACTGGAAAAATATAGCCTTATATGGAAAGGACCAATATAGCCTTATATGGACTGGAAAAATATAGCCTTATATGGACAGGACCAATATAGCCTTATATGGACAGGACCAATATAGCCTCATATGGACTGGAAAAATATAGCCTTATATGGACTGGAAAAATATAGCCTTATATGGACAGGACCAATATAGCCTTATATGGACTGGAAAAATATAGCCTTATATGGACTGGAAAAATATAGCCTTATATGGACTGGAAAAATATAGCCTTATATGGACAGGACCAATATAGCCTTATATGGACTGCAAAAATATAGCCTAATAAGGACAGGACCAATATAGCCTTATATGGACTGGAAAAATATAGCCTTATATGGACAGGACCAATATAGCCTTATATGGACTGGAAAAATATAGCCTTATATGGACAGGACCAATATAGCCTTATATGGACTGGAAAAATATAGCCTTATATGGACAGGACCAATATAGCCTTATATGGACTGGAAAAATATAGCCTTATATGGACAGGACCAATATAGCCTTATATGGACAGGACCAATATAGCCTTATATGGACTGGAAAAATATAGCCTTATATGGACAGGACCAATATAGCCTTATATGGACTGGAAAAATATAGCCTTATATGGATAGGACCAATATAGACTTATATGGACTGGAAAAATATAGCCTTATATGGACAGGACCAATATAGCCTTATATGGACTGGAAAAATATAGCCTTATATGGACTGGAAAAATATAGCCTTATATGGACAGGACCAATATAGCCTTATATGGACTGGAAAAATATAGCCTTATATGGACAGGACCAATATAGCCTTATATGGACTGGAAAAATATAGCCTTATATGGACAGGACCAATATAGCCTTATATGGACTGGAAAAATATAGCCTTATATGGATAGGACCAATATAGACTTATATGGACTGGAAAAATATAGCCTTATATGGACAGGACCAATATAGCCTTATATGGACTGGAAAAATATAGCCTTATATGGACAGGACCAATATAGCCTTATATGGAAAGGACCAATATAGCCTTATATGGACTGGAAAAATATAGCCTTATATGGACAGGACCAATATAGCCTTATATGGACTGGAAAAATATAGCCTTATATGGACAGGACCAATTTAGCCTTATATGGACTGGAAAAATATAGCCTTATATGGATAGGACCAATATAGCCTTATATGGACTGGAAAAATATAGCCTTATATGGACAGGACCAATATAGCCTTATATGGACTGGAAAAATATAGCCTTATATGGACTGGAAAAATATAGCCTTATATGGACAGGACCAATATAGCCTTATATGGACTGGAAAAATATAGCCTTATATGGAAAGGACCAATATAGCCTTATATGGACTGGAAAAATATAGCCTTATATGGACAGGACCAATATAGCCTTATATGGACTGGAAAAATATAGCCTTATATGGATAGGACCAATATAGCCTTATATGGACTGGAAAAATATAGCCTTATATGGACAGGACCAATATAGCCTTATATGGACTGGAAAAATATAGCCTTATATGGACAGGACCAATATAGCCTTATATGGAAAGGACCAATATAGCCTTATATGGACTGGAAAAATATAGCCTTATATGGACAGGACCAATATAGCCTTATATGGACTGGAAAAATATAGCCTTATATGGACAGGACCAATTTAGCCTTATATGGACTGGAAAAATATAGCCTTATATGGATAGGACCAATATAGCCTTATATGGACTGGAAAAATATAGCCTTATATGGACAGGACCAATATAGCCTTATATGGACTGGAAAAATATAGCCTTATATGGACTGGAAAAATATAGCCTTATATGGACAGGACCAATATAGCCTTATATGGACTGGAAAAATATAGCCTTATATGGAAAGGACCAATATAGCCTTATATGGACTGGAAAAATATAGCCTTATATGGATAGGACCAATATAGCCTTATATGGACTGGAAAAATATAGCCTTATATGGACAGGACCAATATAGCCTTATATGGACTGGAAAAATATAGCCTTATATGGACAGGACCAATATAGCCTTATATGGACTGGAAAAATATAGCCTTATATGGACAGGACCAATATAGCCTTATATGGAAAGGACCAATATAGCCTTATATGGACTGGAAAAATATAGCCTTATATGGACAGGACCAATATAGCCTTATATGGACTGGAAAAATATAGCCTTATATGGACAGGACCAATATAGCCTTATATGGACTGGAAAAATATAGCCTTATATGGATAGGACCAATATAGCCTTATATGGACTGGAAAAATATAGCCTTATATGGACAGGACCAATATAGCCTTATATGGACTGGAAAAATATAGCCTTATATGGACTGGAAAAATATAGCCTTATATGGACAGGACCAATATAGCCTTATATGGACTGGAAAAATATAGCCTTATATGGACAGGACCAATATAGCCTTATATGGACTGGAAAAATATAGCCTTATATGGACAGGACCAATATAGCCTTATATGGACTGGAAAAATATAGCCTTATATGGACAGGACCAATATAGCCTTATATGGACTGGAAAAATATAGCCTTATATGGACAGGACCAATATAGCCTTATATGGACTGGAAAAATATAGCCTTATATGGATAGGACCAATATAGCCTTATATGGACTGGAAAAATATAGCCTTATATGGACAGGACCAATATAGCCTTATATGGACTGGAAAAATATAGCCTTATATGGACTGGAAAAATATAGCCTTATATGGACAGGACCAATATAGCCTTATATGGACTGGAAAAATATAGCCTTATATGGACAGGACCAATATAGCCTTATATGGACTGGAAAAATATAGCCTTATATGGACAGGACCAATATAGCCTTATATGGACTGGAAAAATATAGCCTTATATGGACAGGACCAATATAGCCTTATATGGACGGGAAAAATATAGCCTTATATGGACAGGACCAATATAGCCTTATATGGACTGGAAAAATATAGCCTTATATGGACAGGACCAATATAGCCTTATATGGAAAGGACCAATATAGCCTTATATGGACAGGACCAATATAGCCTTATATGGACTGGAAAAATATAGCCTTATATGGACAGGACCAATATAGCCTTATATGGACTGGAAAAATATAGCCTTATATGGACAGGACCAATTTAGCCTTATATGGACTGGAAAAATATAGCCTTATATGGATAGGACCAATATAGCCTTATATGGACTGGAAAAATATAGCCTTATATGGACAGGACCAATATAGCCTTATATGGACTGGAAAAATATAGCCTTATATGGACAGGACCAATATAGCCTTATATGGACTGGAAAAATATAGCCTTATATGGACAGGACCAATATAGCCTTATATGGAAAGGACCAATATAGCCTTATATGGACTGGAAAAATATAGCCTTATATGGACTGGAAAAATATAGCCTTATATGGACAGGACCAATATAGCCTTATATGGATAGGACCAATATAGCCTTATATGGACTGGAAAAATATAGCCTTATATGGACAGGACCAATATAGCCTTATATGGACTGGAAAAATATAGCCTTATATGGACTGGAAAAATATAGCCTTATATGGAAAGGACCAATATAGCCTTATATGGACTGGAAAAATATAGCCTTATATGGACAGGACCAATATAGCCTTATATGGACAGGACCAATATAGCCTCATATGGACTGGAAAAATATAGCCTTATATGGACTGGAAAAATATAGCCTTATATGGACAGGACCAATATAGCCTTATATGGACTGGAAAAATATAGCCTTATATGGACTGGAAAAATATAGCCTTATATGGACAGGACCAATATAGCCTTATATGGACTGCAAAAATATAGCCTAATAAGGACAGGACCAATATAGCCTTATATGGACTGGAAAAATATAGCCTTATATGGACAGGACCAATATAGCCTTATATGGACTGGAAAAATATAGCCTTATATGGACAGGACCAATATAGCCTTATATGGACTGGAAAAATATAGCCTTATATGGACAGGACCAATATAGCCTTATATGGACTGGAAAAATATAGCCTTATATGGACAGGACCAATATAGCCTTATATGGACAGGACCAATATAGCCTTATATGGACTGGAAAAATATAGCCTTATATGGACAGGACCAATATAGCCTTATATGGACTGGAAAAATATAGCCTTATATGGATAGGACCAATATAGACTTATATGGACTGGAAAAATATAGCCTTATATGGACAGGACCAATATAGCCTTATATGGACTGGAAAAATATAGCCTTATATGGACTGGAAAAATATAGCCTTATATGGACAGGACCAATATAGCCTTATATGGACTGGAAAAATATAGCCTTATATGGACAGGACCAATATAGCCTTATATGGACTGGAAAAATATAGCCTTATATGGACAGGACCAATATAGCCTTATATGGACTGGAAAAATATAGCCTTATATGGATAGGACCAATATAGCCTTATATGGACTGGAAAAATATAGCCTTATATGGACAGGACCAATATAGCCTTATATGGACTGGAAAAATATAGCCTTATATGGACAGGACCAATATAGCCTTATATGGAAAGGACCAATATAGCCTTATATGGACTGGAAAAATATAGCCTTATATGGACAGGACCAATATAGCCTTATATGGACTGGAAAAATATAGCCTTATATGGACAGGACCAATTTAGCCTTATATGGACTGGAAAAATATAGCCTTATATGGATAGGACCAATATAGCCTTATATGGACTGGAAAAATATAGCCTTATATGGACAGGACCAATATAGCCTTATATGGACTGGAAAAATATAGCCTTATATGGACTGGAAAAATATAGCCTTATATGGACAGGACCAATATAGCCTTATATGGACTGGAAAAATATAGCCTTATATGGAAAGGACCAATATAGCCTTATATGGACTGGAAAAATATAGCCTTATATGGACAGGACCAATATAGCCTTATATGGACTGGAAAAATATAGCCTTATATGGATAGGACCAATATAGCCTTATATGGACTGGAAAAATATAGCCTTATATGGACAGGACCAATATAGCCTTATATGGACTGGAAAAATATAGCCTTATATGGACAGGACCAATATAGCCTTATATGGAAAGGACCAATATAGCCTTATATGGACTGGAAAAATATAGCCTTATATGGACAGGACCAATATAGCCTTATATGGACTGGAAAAATATAGCCTTATATGGACAGGACCAATTTAGCCTTATATGGACTGGAAAAATATAGCCTTATATGGATAGGACCAATATAGCCTTATATGGACTGGAAAAATATAGCCTTATATGGACAGGACCAATATAGCCTTATATGGACTGGAAAAATATAGCCTTATATGGACTGGAAAAATATAGCCTTATATGGACAGGACCAATATAGCCTTATATGGACTGGAAAAATATAGCCTTATATGGAAAGGACCAATATAGCCTTATATGGACTGGAAAAATATAGCCTTATATGGATAGGACCAATATAGCCTTATATGGACTGGAAAAATATAGCCTTATATGGACAGGACCAATATAGCCTTATATGGACTGGAAAAATATAGCCTTATATGGACAGGACCAATATAGCCTTATATGGACTGGAAAAATATAGCCTTATATGGACAGGACCAATATAGCCTTATATGGAAAGGACCAATATAGCCTTATATGGACTGGAAAAATATAGCCTTATATGGACAGGACCAATATAGCCTTATATGGACTGGAAAAATATAGCCTTATATGGACAGGACCAATATAGCCTTATATGGACTGGAAAAATATAGCCTTATATGGATAGGACCAATATAGCCTTATATGGACTGGAAAAATATAGCCTTATATGGACAGGACCAATATAGCCTTATATGGACTGGAAAAATATAGCCTTATATGGACTGGAAAAATATAGCCTTATATGGACAGGACCAATATAGCCTTATATGGACTGGAAAAATATAGCCTTATATGGACAGGACCAATATAGCCTTATATGGACTGGAAAAATATAGCCTTATATGGACAGGACCAATATAGCCTTATATGGACTGGAAAAATATAGCCTTATATGGACAGGACCAATATAGCCTTATATGGACAGGACCAATATAGCCTTATATGGACTGGAAAAATATAGCCTTATATGGATAGGACCAATATAGCCTTATATGGACTGGAAAAATATAGCCTTATATGGATAGGACCAATATAGACTTATATGGACTGGAAAAATATAG